>NC_134891.1:27542884-27545384 GCF_041734735.1 Babylonia areolata
AATCTAAAAACTGTACCTCTAAATTTAGATCAAGCAGTTTAAAACTCACGTCAGAAGTAAGACCTATGGACACAGATCGTTTCCTTTTCAATCACCAAAGACGTGGAACAAGCTCCCTGATAACCTCCGTCATTCTGATTCCCTCGCATCTTTTAAATCTCGTCTCAAAACTCACCTTTTCACTCAGCAGTAAGTTCAGTTGTGACAGGTCCACTTCCTTTGCATTAGCTGTGCTTGACTATGTGTGTATACATATGTATGTGTACATAACTACATGCATGTATATGAATGTGTATTGTGTGTGCGTGCGTTTATGTAAGTTTGTGCCTGCCTATGTGTGCGTATGTGTTAGGGTAGCTGTTAGATACACATGTATTGTGAAAATGTATGTATGCAGTGTGTGTGTGTGTGTGTGTGTGTGTGTGTGTGTGTGTATTCAGTCACATTTTGGTGTGTGTATGTAACATAGATGTAATAAAGCGTTTTTGTAAAGCACCTAGAGCAGATTTCTGGATAGTGAGCTATAATTATAAGTATCCATTATTATTATTATTATTATTAAAACTACGAGGAGCATTGGACCGTTTCCGTTCAACGCAGCTCACGGTTATTTTCGTGGAATGAAAAGTACACCAACATTGCAAAGTGATGGGGAAACTCACTGTGACGACACGCCACTTTGATCAAGGACTGGCTTCGTGAGCACAGAAGGGAAGAACATGAACACGGTCTGCTATGCATGTCGTGCGTGGATGAAGACGGACAACTGCTCTCGGAGGAAGAGAAGGGGTTGATCTCCGTTCCCACGGGCACCTCATCTATCATTGCTGTATACCACCTTCATCATCATCATCATCATCATTATCATCATAGTCACTATGATCATCATCATCAACATCATGATAACAAAAGTAGTAGTAGTAGTAGTAGTAGTAGTAGTAGTAGTAGTAGTAACAACAGCAACATAACAACAACAGCAATAATTATGATGATGATGATGGTAATAATAATAATGATAATAATAATGGAAAAAGAAGAATAGAAGGAACACAGAGAAAACTGGAGAGAGAGACAGAGAGAGAGAGACAGAGACAGAGACAGAGACAGAGAGAGAAAAAACCCGAAAAGGAGTGTCAAACATATTATCAAACTATCTCTAATGACCGCCCACCGTTAAATTAAGCCATGTATTGAACGTGTGCAGGAAAATCGATGGCAAGCATGTGAAGCCCCCTCACACCCCACCCCCCAACCACCCACAACCCCTACCCACACACCTTACCCCCCCCCCCCACCCCCACCCCCCGCTACCACCACACCCTCTTCCCCCCCCCCCCCCCCCGCCCCATGTGTCTGTCTGATGTGTTGGTAAAAAAAACATCGCCATACCCGGGCATACATCTTACCCGGAAACAGTTGCAGGATGGAAATGGCTGTCTAAGAGGCGGAGAAGAAGAAGAAGAAGAAGAAGATGAGATGGGTGGGGGTGGGGGGGGTGGGGGGTTGGGGGGGGGTGAAACGGAATGGCCTCAGACGTAAAATCCCACGCGAGAATGCGTGGGTGGTAGCATCGATTAGCATAGAAGAAAAAGAAGACGAAGAAGAAGAAGGAGCAGGGGGGGAGGAGGTGGTAGAAGGGGAGGAAAAGGAGGGGGAGGCGGAGGAAGAGGAGGAGAAGAAAAAGAAGAAGAAGAAGGAGAAGGAGAAGAAGAAGAAAGAGAAGAAGGAGGAGGAGGAGAGAGAGGAGGAGGAGGAGAAGGAGGAGGAGGAGAAGAAGAAGAAGGAGGAGGAGGAAGAGGAGAAGAAGGAGGAGGAGAAGGAGAAGAAGAAGAAGAAGGAGGAGGAGAAGAAGAAGAAGAAGAAGAAGAAGAAGAAGAAGAAGAAGAAGAAGAAGAAGAAGAAAGAAAGAAAGAAAGAAAGAAAAAGAAGAAGAAGGAGGAGGAGAAGAAGAAGAAGAAAGAAAGAAAGACAGAAAGAAAGAAAGAAAAAGAAGGAGGAGGAGAAGAAGAAGAAGGAGGAGAAGGAGGAGGAGGAGGAAGAGGTGGAGGAGGAGAAGGAGGAGGAGGAGAAGAAGAAGAAGAAAGAAAGAAAGAAAGAAAGAAAGAAAGAAAAAGAAGGAGGAGGAGGAGGAGAAGAAGAAGAAGAAGAAGAAGAAGAAGAAGAAGAAGAAGAAGAAGAAGAAGAAGAAGAAGAAGAAGAAGAAGAAGAAGAAAGAAAGAAAGAAAGAAAGAAAAAGAAGGAGGAGGAGAAGAAGAAGAAGGAGGAGAAGGAGGAGGAGGAGGAGGAAGAGGTGGAGGAGGAGAAGGAGGAGGAGGAGAAGAAGAAGAAGAAAGAAAGAAAGAAAGAAAGAAAGAAAGAAAAAGAAGAAGGAGGAGGAGAAGAAGAAGAAGAAGAAGGAGGGGGAGGACAAGGAGAAGAATAACGAGGCGGAGGAAGAGAAGAAGAAGAAGAAGAAGAAGAAGAAGAAGACGAAGAAGAATGACAGGCCGCTGTTTTCCGT
>NC_134891.1:27547884-27575384 GCF_041734735.1 Babylonia areolata
CCAACGCAACGCAATAGAACGTAACACAGCGCAACGCAACACAACATAATGCAACCCACCACAACACAACGCAACACGACCCACCACAACACAACGCCACACAACACAACGCAACACGACCCACCACAACACAACGCCACACAACACAACACAACACGACCCACCACAACACAACGCCACACAACACAACGCAACACGACCCACCACAACACAACGCCACACAACACAACACAACAGTTGAACAAGCCAAGCTCCAACAAGCCAGCATGACGACAACATCCCAGTTTCGGGGAGTCAGCAGAAACTTTGGCTCGTCTGGATCGATACGGTTCTCATGTGCTGTGCTGTGCTGTGCTGTGCTGTGCTGTGTTGTGCTGTGCTGTGCTTTGCCGTACTGTGCTGTGTTGTGCCGTACTTTGCCGTACTGTGCTGTGCTGTGCTTTGCCGTACTGTGCTGTGTTGTGCTGTGCTGTGCTGTGTTGTGCTGTGTTGTGCTGTGCTGTGCTGTGCTGTGCTTTGCCGTACTGTGCTGTGTTGTGCTGTGCTGTACTGTGCTGTGTTGTGCCGTACTTTGCCGTACTGTGCTGTGTTATGTTGTGCTGTACTGTGCTGTGCTGTGCTTTGCCGTACTGTGCTGTGTTGTGCCGTGCTATGCCGTGCAGTGTTGTGCTGTGATGTGTTGTGCTGTGCCGTACTGTGCCGTGCTGTGCTGTGCCGTATTGTGCCGTACTGTACTGTGCTTTGCTTTGCTGTGCTGTTGTGCTGTGCTGTGTTGTGCTGTGCCGTACTGTGCCGTGCTGTGTTGTGCTGTGCTGTGCCGTACTGTGCCGTGCTGTGCTGTGTTGTGCTGTGTTGTGCTGTGCCGTACTGTGCCGTACTGTGCCGTGCTGTGCTGTGTTGTGCTGTGCCGTGCTGTGCTGTGCTGTGTTGTGTTGTGTTGTGCTGTGCCGTATTGTGCCGTGCCGTGCTGTGCCGTACTGTGCTGTGCTGTGCTGTGCTGTGCTGTGCTGCCAGCAAAAGGATAGCACCCCAGTTCAGGGGAATCAACAGAAACGTCCCGTCTGGTCTGGATCGATACAGTTTTCACGTGCTGTGCTGTGCTGTGCTGTGCTGTACCGTGCTGTGCCGTACTGTGCCGTGCTGTGCCGTGTTGTGCTGTGCTGTGCCGTGCCGTGCTGTGCCGTGCTTTGCTGTGCTGCTGTGCTGTGCTGTGCTGCCAGCAAAAGGATAGCACCCCAGTTCAGGGGAATCAACAGAAACGTCCCGTCTGGTCTGGATGGATACAGTTTTCACGTGCTGTGCTGTGCCGTGCTGTGCTGTGCTGTGCCGTGCTGTGCTGTGCTGTGCCGTGCCGTGCCGTGCTGTGCTGTGCCGTGCTGTGCTGTGCTGTGCTGTGCTGTGCCGTGCTGTGCCGTGCTGTGCTGTGCTGTGCCGTGCTGTGCCGTGCCGTGCTGTGCTGTGCCGTGCTGTGCTGTGCTGTGCTGTGCTGTGCTGTGCCGTGCTGTGCTGTGCTGTGCTGTGCCGTGCTGTGCTGTGCTGTATCGTGCCGTGCTGTGCTGTGGTATCCTGTGCCGTGCCGTGCCGTGCTGTGCTGTGGTATGCTGTGGTGTGCTGTATCGTGCCGTGCTGTGCTGTGGTATCCTGTGCCGTGCCGTGCCGTGCTGTGCTGTGGTATGCTGTGGTGTGCTGTGCTGTGCCGTGCTGTGCTGTTCTTCCCCCCTCCCCCCTACACACACACCCTTCCACAGCACGCGACTGACACAGTTGCTGCTGTCTTCATCCTGTCTGTCTGTCTGTCTGTTGATGTCTGTTGGTCTGTTTCTTTGGTTGTCTGGATCTGACTGTCTCTCTCTCTCTCTCTCTCTCTCTCTCTCTCTCTCTCTGTGTGTGTGTGTGTGTGTGTGTGTGTGTGTGTTATAACTGGTGAAATTTTGTTTAAAAAAAAAAGAGATTACAATATAACATCCTTAGAACGAAATACTAACGATACGATAAAGCGAACTTGACAAATCAACAAAGATTTGAATCGGTAAGATAAAGCATTGATAAACAGTAATGTGATTGTGACATAGTGAGTTACGAATGCCTGTGGCCAGAGGAAGAACGGGAAATATTATTTGTACATTCAGAATACCTGTATGAATGTAAAAAATGTTTTGCACGTGGTAAGTGTGAGTGAATCGTGAGCTGTGCATGTCCATATGTGTGTGTGAATGTGGATGTGCCGTAACGCCAGTCTGAATGTATGAGAGCTCGGGTCATGTGCGTCTGTGAGACGGAGAGAGCTTTGACTGTTCCGAACATAAGGTGGGGGGAAAAATTGTTAAGTTTTTATTTCATTGTTTACTCAATGGTTAGTTGCTGGATAATTTTATTCAAAATTCAACTTATGATTGAATAGTTTGAGAAGTTGTTAGTAGTTTTTGCTGTTGGTTTTGAAATGTTTGTTTTTTGATGAATTAACTTTTTTTTTAATGTAATTTATAAGACGTAGTGACTCTTAAGGGAATATTGTAGTTGATTGGAAAATGGTATGAATGCATGAGTGGTGTGAATGCACAGTAAATAATAATAATAATAATCATAATAATAATGGATATTTATATAGCACACTATCCAGAAATCTGCCCAAGGTGCTTTACAAAAACGCTTTTGTTAACATAAAACATATCTATGTTACATACACACACCAAACTGTGACTACGCACACACGCACACACACAGTCACTGCATACATACATTTTAACATACATGTGTATCTAACAGCTACCCTAACACATACGCACACATAGGCAGGCACAAACTTACATAAACACACGCACACACAATACACATTCATATACATGCATGTAGTTACGTACACATACATATGTATACACACATAGTCAAGCACAGCTAACGAAAAGGAAGTGGACCTGCCACAATTGAACTTATTGCTGAGGGAAAAGGTGAGTTTTGAGACGAGATTTAAAGGAATAAAAGGAAATAACATAAGGGGACAGTTAAATGAAAGGGGGAACATTGAAAAGGGTTAGCTGTATGTTCGTTCAGTGTGAAGAAAGAGTGTGGGTGTGTGTGCCGTGGAAGCGATACATAGACTAGAAACTCCGAGTGTGTGGAGGAGGGGGTAGAGGAGGTGCAGGGAAATTTGTGGTGTGTGTGTGTGTGTGTGTGTGTGTGTATTGGAGCTCATGTACGTTTATATGTATTTGACTGTGCTTTCATATCTATGAAACTGCGTTTTTGGGGCATATCTGTTATGCATGTGCGGGTGTATGTGTGAATGTGTGTCTTCATGTTTTATATTTATTTGCTTATTTATCATCATTGTTGTCTTATTTATTTAATTATTTATTTATTTATTATTATTATTATTATTATTATTATTATTATTATTATTTTATCATTATTTTCATTACTACTATCTTTTTTTTCCTTTTTTTCCCATCATAATTATTATTTATTTATGTATGTACGCTTCTCTCTCTCTCTCTCTCTCTCTCTCTCTCTCTCTCTATATATATATATATATATATATATATATACTTTTTTTTTCTCAAGGCCTGACTAAACGCGTTGGGTTACGCTGCTGGTCAGGCATCTACTTGGCAGATGTGGTGTAGCGTATATGGATTTGTCCGAACGCAGTGACGCCTCCTTGAGCTACTGATACTGATACTGAAGAAAGAGTTTAAATGGAGTGTGCCAAGAGCTGAAACATGGAAAAAGTGTTATCAGGGCTCCATGTTGACCGGCCACGGAGTGGAGGGACCCCTTGTGGAACTGATGTTCAACGGAGGAGGAGGAGGTGGTGCGCGAGTGTCCCACGAGTTGAGTGGGCCGGGTGGACATTGACACATGTTGACCGTGAGTAGACATAACTTGGCCGGCCTAGGACTGAGTTCGACCCTGGGATTGAATCAAGATATTGTGCACAGAGGATTATGACTTCTGGCAGTCAAGACACTTGTTCCTTTTTTTTTTTTTTTTTTTATTTTTTTTTTTAACATAATTTGAAATAATTTCTTGCAAGGTGAAAAGAAAACATTTTGTTTTAATAATTATAACTGGCTCAGGGGAAAATTCCTTGTGTCTGTTTTCTGTTTACTAAGAGAGTGAGAGACTGAAGACTGAAGCGAACTCGCTATATAGTTTTCATTATCCTGTCTCCTCGCCCCACTTAGTAACAGTGATTAGTAATGATATAAACAGGGGAGAAAAAAGAAATTAAATGATTGTATGTCTTGATTCAAGGCCTGTGGTTTTGGGGGTTTGGGGTGGGTGGTGGTGTTATACATGTTATGCATGGATTGTTCACGATGTTTTCGTTTTTTTTATTTTCATAAATACAACAGACACACACACACACACACACACACACACACACACACACACACACACACACACACACACACACACACACACACACACACGGAGAGAGACAGACAGAGAGAGAGAGAGAGAGGGCAGAGATACAGACAGAAACTGAGAGAGAGAGAGAGGGGGGGGGGGGGGAGAGAGAAAGATACAGGGACAGAAAATGAGAGAGAGAAAATCTGACAGAGGGTGTATGTGAGAGAGAGAGACAGAGAGAGAGAGAGAATCTAACAGAGTGGGGAAGAAAAGAGTTTGGGCGAAAGACCAAAATCACCCCCCCTCCCCCCACCGCACCCCCAGTCCCCACACCCCCTCCAACCTCCACTCCATTGCGGGGCGTGTATTAACTGCTCTTGTCAGTGTTAGGATACCCGTTCATTCACAACGTTTTCCTCACCCCACCCCCACGCTATTCCACCCCAAGAAAACCAAGCCGATCAGATAACCAACAACACACACACACACACACGCACACGCACACGCACACGCACACACACACACAGAGTATTGCAGTGAGCATGTTTTCCACCTTGTGATACACACGTCAGGTTCGTGTGCACGTGCAAATCCCCACCTCCACCTCCCCCCCCACCCCTTGCCCCCCACCAAAAAATTTTTTAGTCAGAAAGAGCTCAGTGCTGGAGATACCCCGCCACACGCAGTACACAGTAATGCAGTCACGTTTGACAATCGAAGTTGTGGGCTGTGTGCCCGGGTGTCTTGAAAATCCGTTGTACGCTGCATGTGTGGGTACCAAGAGCGCCGCCATATGCTGCGAGTGTGGGCATCATGAGCACCACTGTATGCTCCGTGTAAGGGTATCATGAGCACCGCTGTATGCCGAGCGTGTGGGAGTCATGAGCACCGCTGAATGCCGCGAGTGTGGGAATCATGAGCACCGCTGTATGCCTGCGAGTGTGGGAATCATGAGCACCGCTTAATGCTGCGTGTGTGGGAATCATGAGCACGGCTGTCTGCCCCGTGTATGGGTAGCGTCAGCATCGCTGCATGCTGGGAGTGTGGGTATCATGAGCACTGCTGTAGGCTGCGTGTGTGGGTATCTTGAGCACAGTTACATGTTGCGAATGTGGGTAGTATATGGGTATCACTGGCATCGCTATATGCTGCGTGTGGGGGGGTATCTTTCTGACCAGCTATGTACTGCCTCTGTGTATGTGTTTTAGTTCATCGACGACGAAAACATCTCTGTCTGTGTATACATCTCTGTTTGTAGTGCTCATATCATGGTTATAACCACTATTTCAAGATACCATTCTCAACTGTTTGCTTTAACTCACTCCATACGAACGGCGAAAGAGACGACGTTAACAGCGTTTCACCCCAATTACCACCATCAAATTATTGCAAGTGGAAGGCTCTTATACTGAAGAGGTGTTTGTTGACAAAGAATACCACAATTCTGACGACGGAAGCTAAAGGTTGGGTCATTCAGACACCCAGTGGACATCCGAGGGGTCTGTGTAGAGGAGAAGAGAGGACTGGCCGTACTGAGTGAGTTAATACTGCACTGTTATCGCTTGGTAGAATACAACATTACTGTATGCAAATTGTTGAAATAAAATCCTTTCCAGTTTGTAATCTACATCGTAGTCTGAACAGTCTCGTCATAACTTTTTAGACTCACATGATTATATAAGATCTTATACTTGACCAAGTGACCTCATTTTTGTTGATTTTTTGTTGTTGCTGCTGCCGTCACTTTTCATTACGTGTGGTGCCGGAATTATGAGGAACTAATTTTTAGTTTATCTTTTTATCAACAAACATTTCAGTAATCTCTCTCTCTCTCTCTCTCTCTCTCTCTCTCTCTCTCACACACACACACACACACACACACACACACACACACACTCACACACACACACACACACACACACATACTCACACACGCACATACTCTCTCTCTCTCTCTCACACACACACACACACACACTCACACTCACACTCACACTCACAGACACACACACACACACACACATACTCACACACGCACATACTCACACACACACACACACACACGCACACACACACACACACACACACACACACACACACACACACACACACACACACACACGCAAAACACACACACACACACAAATGCTGTGACAAATTATAAAATAATACAGAAAATACACAACACAGGAAAGCACCATGTTACGAATCGGCGCCCATGACTAACAAATCGAACAGATGATCTAAAAATACACCGAAAGAGCAAAGAGAGTGTGATACCTGTAACAGTTTAGAAGATGAGATTCATCTTTTAGACAATGGTGTAAACTACAACACTTACACAGATTCCTAATCGATATGTGTCGTCCAAATGCAAAGCCCAGTGAATTGATCCTTCTAACAGTATTACAGCCAAGACTGGCGAAATTTGTCCACGAATGTTTCTCTTAATATGCTCATGTTTGTTTCATTGTCTTATAAACGTTAAGGTTTCATGACGATAAAAAGTATTCTATTCACACACACACACACACACACACTGTCAGTTTTAAGAAGCATGCAGACACATCCATATAGTATACGCCTGAACTTTGGATGACCCTTGTAAGACCCTGTTCGACGGGCGCAATAGATTTGGACTTTCAATCTGAGGGTCCAGGGTTCGAATCTCGGTGATGGCGCCTCGTGGGTATAAAAGGTGTCAATTTTTCCGATCTCCCAGGTCAACATATGTGCAGACCTGCTAGTGCCTGAACCCCCTTCGTGTGTATATGCAAGCAGAAGATCAAATACGCACGTTAAAGATCCCGTAACCCATGTCAGCGTTCGGCGGGTTATGGAAACAAGAACATACCCAGCATGCACACACCCCCAAGAAACGGAGTGTGGCTGCCTACATGGCTGGGTAAAAACGGTCATTCACGTAAAAATCCCACTCGTGTACATGCGAGTGAACGTGGGAGTTGCAGCCCACGAACGAAGAACAGAAGATGATAAGAATTTGTTAATGGTTGAATAAATACGTATAAAATAATGGTAATAATTATAAAATAATTAGCAAATAGTAAAGAGTGGTAACTCTCTCCATTCACAAGGTTCACCAACTTCAAGTCAGTGCTGCTTACGCTACCGATTCAGCTAGCACACAGGTAAATAAAAGGTACATTGGAAAAAACCCAGACACTTCCTCAAACGAATAGTAATGAAAAACAATGTAAGGAATAAACATAACAAAAATAAAGTAATAATAATAATAATAATGGTATTTATATAGCGCTGAATCTTGTGCAGAGACAAATCAAAGCGCTTTTCGCACCAGTCATTCACACGCATGCATAACTCTAAAACTGGAGAAACTGAAGACAAGGAAGAGGCAGGGGAAGGGAGGATATTTTGGGAAGAGGTGGGTTTTAAGGCCAGACGTGAAAGAGTAACAGTCACAAATATATCATTCATTAGTATTTGACTGTTTCTGGGTCTTTGTGAGAGGGACTAAGGAGCCGGGCAGTATCGACACGAGTATTGACACGGGGGAGTATTGACACGGAGTATTGACACGGGGGAGTATTGACACGGGGGAGTATCGACGGGGGAGTATCGACACGGGGAAGTATCGACACGGGGGAATATTGATACGGAATATTGACACGGGGGAATATTGACACGGAGTATCGACACCGGGGAATATTGACACGGGGGAATATCGACACGGAATATTGACACGGGGGAGTATCGACACGGAGTATTGACACGGGGGAGTATTGACACGGAGTATTGACACGGGGGAGTATTGACACGGGGAAGTATCGACACGGGGGAATATTGATACGGAATATTGACACGGGGGAATATTGACACGGAGTATCGACACGAGTATTGACACGGGGGAGTATTGACACGGAGTATTGACACGGGGGAGTATTGACACGGGGGAGTATTGACACGGAGTATTGACACGGGGGAGTATCGACACGGGGAAGTATCGACACGGGGGAATATTGACACGGAATATCGACACGGGGGAATATTGACACGGAATATCGACACGGGGGAATATTGACACGGAATATCGACACGGGGGAATATTGACACGGGGTAGTATCGACACGGGGGAATATTGACACGGGGGAGTATCGACACGGGGGAATATTGATACGGAATATTGACACGGGGGAATATCGACACGGAATATTGACACGGGGGAGTATCGACACGGGGGAATATTGACACGGGGGAATATCGACACGGAATATTGACACGGGGTAGTATCGACACGGGGGAGTATCGACACGGGGGAATATTGACACGGGGTAGTATCGACACGGAATATTGACACGGAATATTGACACGGGGGAATATCGACACGGGGGAATATTGACACGGGGGAATATCGACATGGAATATTGACACGGGGGAATATTGACACGGGGGAGTATCGACACGGGGGAATATTGACACGGGGTAGTATCGACACGGGGGAATATTGGCACGGGGGAGTATCGACACGGGGGAATATTGACACGGGGGAGTATCGACACGGGGGAATATTGACACGGGGGTAGTATCGACACGGGGGAATATTGGCACGGGGGAGTATCGACACGGGGGAATATTGACACGGGGTAGTATCGACACGGGGGAATATTGGCACGGGGGAGTATCGACACGGGGGAATATTGGCACGGGGGAGTATCGACACGGGGGAATATTGACACGGGGGAGTATCGACACGGGGGAGTATCGACACGGAATATTGACACGGGGGAGTATCGACACGGGGGAGTATCGACACGGGAATATTGACACGGGGGAGTATCGACACGGGGGAATATTGGCACGGAGTATCGAGCTGACCCCTTTTAGGGGTGGGGAGGGATGTGGGGTGTGTGTGTGTGTGTGTGAAGGGATGGCGTGGTGGGGAGGGGGGCGTGTGTGTAATATATATATATATATATATATATATAGTGTGTGTGTGTGTGTGTGCAGAGGACAATCTTACTATTCATTTATTTTTTCACGTACTATTGTCGTGAGTCAATAAAACGAACCACCACCAACAAAAACCAGCAACAACAAGCAAGCAAGCAAGCAAGCAAACAACAAAACAAAAAAAAAAACACCATGTGATAGACCTTGGTTATTGTGGACCTGTTCCGAGGGTGCGGGTTTTTTTTTGGGGGGGTGGGGGGGGGGGGGTACACCATCAATATTTGGGTCCCCCACTTAACCCCGCTCCCCCCCCCCTCCCCACCCACCCTGAGGGATGTGGGAATTTCCCCAAGAACAAACCCAGGAGGCAAGGCAGGCAGACAGACAGACAGACAGACAACTCCCTCTGTGTGACCTAAATGGCTGGATTTTGTTCCAGAAAGGGTTTTAACTGAGTGCCGGTGCCATGTCCTCCTGGAGCACACACAGCCTGCACTATGCGCTGTGTCAACAGCACTTGTGTGTGAAGTCTGCCAGCATGAACGACGTGCACGACGATAAGGCCTGTCTAACCACTTCTGCTGGCCTGCATGCCAGAGGGCATAGTTTCAGTTTCAGTTTCAGTTTCAGTAGCTCAAGGAGACCGTCACTGCGTTCGGACAAATCCATATACGCTACACCACACCACATCTGCCAAGCAGATGCCTGACCAGTAAGCGTAACCCAACGCGCTTTGTCAGGCCTTGAGAAAAAAAAAGATAAAAAAACTAAATAACTAAATAACTAACTAAACAAAAATTAATAATAATAATAATAATATAATTTAAAAATAAATAAATAGGGCATAACGGGAAGTAGGTAAAGTAAGTATATAGGTACTTAGTAAGTATACTGCGAACATAACTGATTTATTGATTGATATGGATACTTATTTTGTGCCTATCCTCGGTCGGAGACCAAGCTCTTAGCGCTTTACAAACACGGGGTCATTTACACAACAGGCTGCCTACCTGGGTAGAGCCGACTGACGGCTGCCATTGGGCGCTCATCATTCGTTTCCTGTGTCATTCAATCAGATTTCAGGTACTCAGACATACACACTCAAACTAACATGCAACATTTAACATTTTACGTGTATGACCGTTTTGTTTATTTACCCCGCCATGTAGGCAGCCATACTCCGTTTTTTGGGGGGTGTATGCTGGGTATGTTCTTGTTTCCATAATCCACCGAACGCTGACATGGATTACAGGATCTTTAACGTGCGTATTTGATCTTCTGTGTGCATATACACACGAAGGGGGTTCAGGCACTGGCTAGTCTGCACATATGTTGACCTGGGAGATCGGAAAAAATCTCCACCTTTTACCCACCAGGCGTCACCGAGATTCGAACCCGGGACCCTCAGATTGAAAGTCCAAGGCTTGAACCATTCGGCTATTGCGCCCGGACAATCATTTACAGTTTAGTCTTTTGTGAAGGACTATGACTCTCAAACTAGGAGGCAAAATTGCACTGGCTCTTAGTGCTGCAGCCTTGTGGGCTAGTCGGCCTTTGACAACCATCCCCAGCACCGACGGCCCTAAAACTCTCTTGGCCGAGAGAGTGGGGGATGTAACTTGGGCAAGACAACACAACTCTCAACCATAGTCAAGTTCCAGCCCAGATAGTCGGGGCAGCAGTTAGCTCCTCGGCTGTTCTGATGGTCATAAGTCGGATGCGACTGACTATCACACATATAACGCAGCGCATGCTCTGTTCTGGTGGTCATAGTCGAAAACGACTGACAAATATATATATATATATATATGATAGTCAGTCGTGTCCGACTATGACCACCAAATCAGCAGAGGAGGCAACTGCTGTTCCGACTATTTGGGGCAGAATTCGATTATAGTGGAGAGTGTCTTGCCCAAGTACATCCCCACTCTCTCGGCCAAGAGGGTTTTAAGACAGTCGGCGTTGGGATGGTTCCCAAAGGCCGACTAGCCCACAAGGCTGCAGCACTAAGAGCCAGTGCAATTTTGCCTCCTAGTTTGAGAGTCATAGTCCTTCACAAAAGACTAAGCTGTCAAGGGTTTCCCATTGACTGGAGGAGAAACCATTGGTAATACAGCTCTCACTTTGCTGTTGGCCCAAATGTAAACTTATGTCACATTAAATCCAGTGATCCATGCACTCATTTCTGGTCGCGCAGCTCTGCGACAGTTTCATCCCCGATGGAGAAAACGTTTCTTTGCGAACGTGCGCACGTTTGTCCTGACAGTTATTCGGGAGGGGGGTGGGGGTGGGGGGGGGGGGCGGGCTTAATCTTGGTGTCGGAAATCCGGTTTTGATCAACGTAGAGTGCTCACCCTTCTCCTCCGTCAGGGTAGGCAACTCTCATAATATCACGATCGCTAGCTCGCCTGAGCGATGAGGAGGCTGAACGTCAAGAGAAGAGCTGTCAAGGGAATTAACCCGGGATTTCTGTCGCTGGTTTCTCTGATGAAGACCTCTCTTGCAAAGGTATGAGAGGTGAGAGAAAGGGATAGAGCGAAAGGGACGGAGGGAGGGAGATAGAGGGTGAGAGGGAGAGAGAGAGGGGAGGAGACAGATGGAGAGAGAGACACACAGAGAAGGAGACAGAGAGAGAGAGAGAGAGAGAGGGGGGGGGGAGAGACGGAGAGAGAGAGAGGGAGGGAGGGAGGGAGATGAGATGGAGAGGGAGGGGGGTGGGGGAAGAGAGAGACCAAGAGACGAGACAGACAGAGATACGGATGCGGATAATTTACTCGTGTATAAGCCGTTGCCCCTCATGAAGGGGGTACATACACATTACCATGTAAGAAAAAAAACAAGAAATAAGCGGTCATGTCATCAAGAACAAACTTCAGTATTCTAAGACATTAGAGTTGATCGCAGTCTGAATGCTTTAAACAAACTGACAAATTGCGAATGGTCTGTTCATGCCGAGAAGCCATGAGTCATGCTAGTCTATGCTGACTGGGAAATTTACAGAATTTGGATGATACACATCTTGTTGTTAAATTAAGTCATGCAGGACAGGACAAGTTAGAGACAGAGACAGAGACACAGACAGACAGAGAGTCAGCCATTTGAAAGGCAGACCTTACTCGCTCAAGGAAAAGAGGTCTTTTGGGTGCTGAAAGGATTTGCTGAAGCCGTGGTTTTCACTCGAGTGTGAACAGCTGGGGGACGACCGTACTACAGACAGCGGGGTGCAGCTGTTGCGACATTTCCCAGCCCGTCCTTTCTCATTATTCTTTTATCATTTTTTTCCCTCCTCCTCCTCCTCCTCCTCCTCCTCCTCTTCCCCCTCCTCCTCTTCCCCCTCCTCCTCCTCCTCCTTCTCCTCCTCCTCCTCCTTCTCCTCCTCCTCCTTCTCTTCCTCCTCCTCCTCCTCCTCCTTCTCCTCCTCTTCCCCCTCCTCCTCCTTCTCCTCCTCTTTCTCCTCCTTCTCCTCCTCCTCCTCCTCTTCCCCCTCCTCCTCCTCCTTCTCCTCCTTCTCCTCCTCCTTCTCCTCCTTCTCCTCTTCCTTCTCCTCCTCCTTCTCCTCCTCCTTCTCCTCCTCCTCCTCCTTCTCCTGCACAATTGTCTGTTTCTTTCCATGTGGTGTTGTTGAAGAGACAAGGCATCGAATGAACAGTTGTGGGGGGTCGGCAAGTCCTTGTCTGAGACAGACAGACACACCTTCAGTATATGTCATTAGGATTATTGTCTGTGGAGAAGTGTCGAGGAGGAGTTATTTTATTTAATGTCCCGTCACACATATCGGTGATTGAAGACGTTTTGTTAAAGTATTAATTTATGAATGCATTTGAGAATTATCGGTTGGAAGGGGTTGGGAAATGTGAATGAATGGAGGGTTGGGGGAAACTGGGCAAATGAGGGTGAAATGAGGGTGAAATTTGAAAAAAAAATCTAAATACAATTGCAGAAAATTACTTAAAGTACTTCGTAAAAGAGAAGTCGTTAAACTGACAAGCGAAAGAACTGATAATGAATGCAAAAAGGCAAAAACATCAACGTTCTCAAGTCACTTGTGAAGACACACTTTCGTGTACATAAGGCTTCATCAAGCTACAGTAAAAAAAAAATATATATATATACTTAATTGTCAGGTTACTAAAGCATATGCACTTGACATTTGAACAATACTTGGTCCGTAATGAAGTTGATAATAGTCTGAGAGCTAAACCCAGAATTGGTCTGCGAATCGGACCACAGTCTGAGAGGATCAGTCCGAGGAGAGTGTGGTCTTAGACAATATCCTCGACTGACGCCTCCACCCCCATTCCGCTGTTAGCTTTATTTATTTATTTACTTATTGATTCATTCATTTTTTTCCGTTTATTTATTCATTTATTGATTTATTTATTTGTTTATGCATTTATTTATTTATCTATTTATTTATTCATGCAGCACAACCTGTCTCCCTTCCCCTCGTCCAATCCTTCACTCAATCAGAAATCCATTATGTCAGTGCCTGTGTGTGTGTGTGTTGTGTGTTTGTGTGTGTGTGTGTCTGTGCGTGCGTGTGTGTGTGTGTGTGTGTGTGTGTGCACATATGTTGACCTGGGAGATCGAAAAAAATCTCCACCCTTTACCCACCAGGCGCCGTCACCGAGATTCGAACCCGGGACCCTCAGATTGACAGTCCAACGCTTTAACCACTCGGCTATTGCGCCCGTCTCTCCTTAGAGGCAAAATGCCAAACAGTTTGGTAGTTCAAAGACTTAGGAGGAAGGTGGCGGAATGGTCGAGACGCTGATCTGCCAATACAGAGTCCGCGAGGGTCTGGGTTCGAATCCCGCTCTCGCCCATTCTCCTAAGTTTGAGCGGAAAATCAAAGTGAGCGTCTGGTCCTCCGGATGAGACGATAAACCCGAGGTCCTGTGTGCAGCACGCACTTGGCGCACTAGAAAAGAACCCACGGCAACGAGAGTGTTGTTCTCTGGGCAAAAAAAAAAAAATCCGCTGTTGAAGAAATCCACTCTGATTGGTACACAACCCCCACATGCATACACTCCAGGCCTGACTGAGCGCGTTGGGTTATGCTGCTGGTCAGACGTTTGCCTGAAACTGGAACTGAAAGATGCTCCCGTGTGCAGCTGGACGCAGGAGGTGAGTCAAGTCGCTCTGTTTGAAGGGGGAAGAGGCCCCTCGATGTATTCCCTGTGATGAGCCTCTCACCGTGAAACACGTGCTCCTTGACTGTTGGGATCTGCATGACGTTAGACACAGACATTACACGGCGGTTTCTTTGAAGACCTTGTTTCGTGATGTCCCTCCCACGGTGGGCGCTGATGGACTTCTTAAAAGAAGTGAACATTTTTAACCAGATTTGAAGGTTTTAAACTATGGAATTTTTTTTTTTTTAAACTTTGGAGTGGAAATTTTGAAGTGGTGACTCGTTTTAATTGTTTTTTATTTTATTTTTATTATTTTTTTTTTTTTTACCCTTGTAGTAGTTATTAACGCGGCGATAGCCTTGAGATGGCCTTAGTGGTCGGCGAGGCTCTAAGCACCATAATTTATTTTAATTCAAGTCCCTCCGTGGTCCACGGTCCTCGGCCAGGTTTCCAGGTGTCACCCCCCCCCCCCGCCCCCCCATCGTCTGTCGACAAGTCTAACGTTGCTCGCTGCTCTCCACTGTTTGCTGCCAGTTCATCTTGGGGCCGTCTCCTCTTCAGAGAACACGGAAACCACAGCCAGAGCCGGATGCACAGTCAGTTTCAGTTCCACTTTCTCGAGGAGGCGTCACTGCGTTCGGACAAATCCATGCACGCTTCACCACCTCTGCTTGGAAGATGTCTGACCAGCGGCATAACCCAAAACACTTTTGTCAGGCCTTGAGTGCATGCATGTCTGTATTTGTGTTCCTATCTGAGCGGGTTTCCCTGATGTTTGTAGTTGCATTTCTTGTGAAGAGAGAGACAGAGAGAGAGGGGATGAGAGAGAGTGTATGTGTGCGTGTGTGCGCGCGTGGTGTGTGTGCGTGGTGTGTGTGTGTGTGTGTGTGTGTGTGTGTGTGTGTGTGTAGATGTGCAATGCGGTTTGGCTGACTGAAATGGAGGGGCACGTAAATTTCAGTACTCTGTATATTTGTATATAGCTATTTCCATTTGGTGCCATTTAATTTATCTTTTTATTTTCTATTCATTTTATTTGTTTGTTGTTTTCTTCTTATGTTGGACATGTGCTGCTGCCAACAAGAAAATCTCTGTACCAAAGTATAGACAATAAAGTTTGTGTATTGTATTGTGTATTGTATTCTTCTACAGAATTTTGCCAGCGGTCAGTTCTCTCGTTGCCGTGGGTTCGTTTTCAGTACGCCAAGTGTGTGCTGCAGACAGACGGGTCTTGGCTTAACGTCTCATACGAATGACTAAGAAACTCAGTTTTGATTTTCCAGTCAAACTTGGGATTGCTTAAAGGGCGAAACGGGGGAATCGAACACAGACCCTGGGGGGTGCTGTATTGGCAGACCAGCCGGACAAGCGTTTTAAAACATTCTGTCACCACCTTTCCACGGCAGCGGTGTAATGAATGCAGCAACCGAGCCAACCAGACATCGGCTGACCCAAACTCTAACCCCCCCCCCCCCTCTTCCCTCCCCACGAACCCCCTCACCCCGTCCCTCGCCCCTTCCCCCCCCTCCGCCCCCCCACTTCCCACCCGCCCCCGAACACTTAATCGGAAGTGACTGGCGGCCATTTTGTCCACTGGTCACGTGACACGCACATGACGTGTCCCCAAGGCCACGCTGTCCAGCAAGAGCATCAGGGGAGAGCAGGCTGTCATGGAAACCCATTGTGGGTGAGCTCCCCTTCGGGATGTGGGGGGGGGGGGGGGGCGGGGGTGTGTGGTGGGGGTGACAGCCAAGAGGTGGCGCTGCGGTGTCGTGGTAATGAATAGTTCATCAGGCAGCAGACAGTTACCTCCCCTTCCCTCTCCTCTCTACACCCCGCCCCCACCTCCCACACCCCCCCTGCCCCACCACGCCTCCCCCAGCCCCCTCCTGCACCCACACAGATCGCTGAAGTGGTGAACCCAGACTTATGTATTCTATTGTGATGTGAGCTGGACTTATGTTTTGTTATAACACGACACGGGCATCACTGTGTAACGTGATCTAGACTTTGGTGTTGTATAACATATAAAACATTCGGCATTCTGCGTTTCGTATTATACATTAGGAGTATAAAAAATAAATAAAAAAAACACACACACACAGACACGCGCGCCCGCGCACACATACACACACGCACGCGCGCGCAGGAAGGGGATTCATATTCTAGACTCCCTCACCCATCCCCCTTATCCCATCTTATGCTGTCTCTCTCTCTCTCTCTGTCTCTCTGCATCTGTTTATCTGTCTCCATCCCTTTGTTCTCTCTTTCTGTTGTTTTTTTTTTCTTCTGTGAAGAACTTGCTTCCGTGCATGCATTTTTCTGACCTTTTTTTCCCCCCAGAGGGCCGGTTGTAAAAAAAGCAATTGTGCTTATTCCCTACCCTCGTGAAATATCGTTCGTTCTCTCTCTCTCTCTCTCTCTCTCTCTCTCTCTCTCTCTCTTTGTCAAAGAATAAGATGTAGTCTTACTATTCAGAACAATACCAGAGTAAATGAGGGGAATAACAATGTATAATGTCTACTATCTTATGTTCAGACTGTAAGCCAAATAATAAGGTAGACATTGAACAGTATCGTTAATAGAATGGATGGTCGAGTAATGGTGGTTTTTTGTCTTTTTTTGTTTTTGTTTTTGTTTCTTTTTTGTTTCTTTTTTTTTTTTTTAATGTTTGTTGCTTCCCTATTGTAAGGATGTTGTATTTCGATAAAAGCTGTTTTGTTTTTCTTTGTTTGCATGTTTTGTTTTGTTTTGATGGATTAAGCAGTGTGTGGTATGGTACTTCTGGTGACATAAGAATTAACCCTATCACCCCCTTGTCAATAGACCTATGCAGGTAATGACAATAAAATATCAAAGCGTCAAAAGCGTCTTTCTCTCTGTCTCTGTGTATCTAACTGTTTATCTCTTTCCATCTTTCTCTTTCTCCCTTCTTTCCACCTGCACTCTTTAAATTTATTTAAAAAAAATATTTACATTGCAAATTAGAATAAACTATACCTCAACTGAATAATGTAATGCCTGCTTATATGTTGTTGTTTTCCCCCTGTTGTTTGGTTGGCAATCTGATAGAGAAAGGGGAGAGAGAGAGAGAGAGGGACAGAGAGACATGCTATTCAGCTGGTAATCTGAGAGAGAGAGAGAGAGAGAGAGAGAGAGAGAGAGAGAGAGATGCATACATACATACATACATACATACATACAGTGATGGCCTAGAGGTAACGCGTCCGCCTGTGAAGCGAGAGAATCTGAGGGCGCTGGTTCGAATCACGGCTCAGCCGCCGATATTTTTCCCCCTCCATTAGAGCTTGAGTGGTGGTCTGGACGCTAGTCATTCGGATGAGACGATAAACCGAGGTCCCGTGTGCAGCATGCACTATGCGCACGTAAAAGAACCCACGGAAAACAAAAGGGTTGTTCCTGGCAAAATTCTGTAGAAAAATCCACCTCGACAGGAAAAACAAATAAAACTGCACGCAGGAAAAAATACAAAAAAATGGGTGGCGCTGTAGTGTAGCGACGCGCTCTTCCTGGGGAGAGCAGCCCGAATTTCACACAGAGAAATCTGTTGTGATAAAAAGGAATACAAATACAAATACATACATAGACAGACACACAGACAGACTGGCAGAGACAGACAGACAGACAGACAGAGCTAAAGACAGGAGGCAGGGTGGAAGGTCATTGTAGCCCCATTGTCCAGTTGTCCAGTTGGCACCAAGATTGGGGGCCTTGTGGGTGGGCCAGAAAAAAAAAAAATCCCCAAAACAGGAGTGGAGTGGCGCTGACTGAGGTTTTTTTTTTTTTTTTTTGCACCTCCGTCACGTGACTGACGTATATCTCGGTCAGTGACGTCAGCATCACTGGCGCGGGTCCTCCCTCTCTCTCTCTGTTCTTCAACTCTGTGGAGATGTTGCAGACAGGACTGTCAAGACATACTAAACAGCATTCATGGTTCCTGTCCACTCATGGCAAGAAAGCAAAAAAAACAAAAAACAAAAACAAAAAAACAAAAAACAAAAACAAAACAACAAAATACAAAAAAACAAACAGATGGAAACACCAATAGATAGACAGATAAGCAAAGATATGATATGAACAAATATGTAAATAAATGACTAAGTAACTAAGTGACTGACTGACTGACTAACTGAATGGATGAATAACTATGTAAAAGAATAAATAAGATAAAACACAATATAAAGATAGATAAAAAAAATAAAAAATAAAAAAAGGATTAAAATTTAAAAATTAAAAAGTGAAACAGGCTGCAAAGTTTTTATCTGAAACTTTTTATCTGACTCGGATCAGTTTCTGTTGACTGGAGATAATCATTCAAAACTGACAGGCCTATAGATTGTGAAATTTGCAAGTTACACTGGTGGGGGTGAGTGTGGAGGAGGGGGAAGGGATGAATTGGGAAGCTGGGTGGGGCAAACAAATAAAATAAATAAATGAATAAATGAATGAATAAATGAATGAATAAATGAATGAATAAATAAACTCATACAAATATTATCTGAGTTGGCTTTTTGTTATCCTATATAACGAGTTGTTTGCAGGAATACTTTGTTGATAATCACGCGTTCAGTTGACTGTAAAAGCAAGGCAGCTTACAAAAAGTGAACTGATTAAATATAGGCCCATGTGTCTTTGCTGATAGGCCATGTCTTTTTTTTTTCTTTTTTCTTTTTTTTTCTTTTCTTTTTTTCCCCTCTCTTCTTCCCTTCTTTCTTGTTTCACTTGTTTGTTTGTTTGCTTGTTGCGGTTGTTTTCTGTGCTTAAAAACAAACCCGGCGACAAACATTTGTCGATATGGTGTATCGTACTGCCAGTTGAGCTTGCTTGTAATTTATTTATCATCTTTTTTTTTTTTTAAATCATAGAAAAGAACCTTCTTTGCAAGGGTGAAAAAAAAAGAAAGAAAGAAAGAAAAAAAGACTATTGCGCCAGAAGTATGAACTTAAAAGGTGGGGAGGAAGGGAGCGTGTCCTGTTTCAATGGTTTCCTGGATGCTTTATTTTATTTATTTATTTATTTATTTATTTTTATGAGACGGTTCCATAACAGGCTGTTGTATGCGCTCGGCGGCACGCATTCTGGTTATTTCGAGGTGCAAAATGATAGGCCTGCTGTGTAATTTTTTGAGCTCGCGTAAAATCAAGTACATGCCATTTGGTCTCGAGAAAAGAAAAGAGGATAATATTGAATGAACAGTCCTGCTGAAATGCATATATTATATACACACCGATCTCTTTTCCTTAAAGAGAGACAGCAAAAGAGAAAGAGACAGAGAAGGAAGGGGGTGGGGGTGTGTGTGGGGTGGCACGGACAGACAGAAAATCAGACAGAGGGACAGATGGAGGAACGGACAGGCAGATGGAAACAAAAGCGCCGTGCTACATAGCAAGTTCCAAAACTCGCCCAATGACGTCACGCCCAGCTCTTGCGTAACTCAAACAAAACAATTCTGACGTCATGTTCTTGGACTATCTTTAGATACGGCATTACTTAGAGACGTTTCAAGGGATAAAAGCTGACACGTAAATTTCACCCTGTGGATATATTGCTTTGTGATGCACTCTGCGGTTTGAGTTGGAACCAAAGTCAACGTGCCACGACCGGCAAGAACCACTGCCATCATCACTGAATCAGTAAGTCCATCAGTTTTTAATGGTCATATAGATGTGTCTTGGGATCAGTTCTTTTCTTCGCTTCAGTACGGTTCCTGGTGGAAGAAATGTTGTTTTGTTTTTTTTAAAGAAGAAGTTTTTACAGATAAAGGCTTTGGTAATTTGGACGTAAAACCTTGTCGAAATTATACCAAACAATTTCATGAAACTATTGCAAAGGTATACAGCTTGTTTTATTCGCACTCTACTGCTGCTGCCGCTGCTACTACTACCTTTACTACTACTACTAACACAACTACCTACTACTTCTTAATTTGCCAGTCATCGGATCTATTTGCCACTTACATCAATTGTTTAAAACTTGCTTTTGCAGTTGATGTTCATCGTGTTTGAAAATACAGCATGGTAGACGCGCTCGAAGTTGTCATTATTACAATAAAAACAGCAGCTTTCTGATATTGGTATTAGAAAACCACGTGTCTTGAACAGTAATAACACGACACAAGGGCACACCACTTTACCGGTACAATTCGCAGAGTCTAGTTACGGTTTAGGATCTTTGCAAATATTTTTTTTTAAGGGACATACATGATACTGAAGTCAAATCTTGAGCCCAAATTCATCGCCATGCCATTATGATTACAACGAGCTGTACAGATGTCGGCTTGAAAGATAAAACGAGACTAATTTAGGTAATTAGTTTCGGTATAAACGATACCCCTGCCTGTCACTATTATGGTTGTGTGACCAGATAGTAATATTATATTGCATTGGCTTTGTGTTTCGAAGACTGTAGTGAGGTTTGAAGAGTATCAGGCGATTCACATGGCGTGTGTGTGTGTGTGTGTGTGTGTGTGTGTGTGTGTTCGTGTGTGTGTGCGTGCGCACACGTGTGTGTGTGCGATTGTACGCATGCCTGTGGACGCGCGCGTAGGTGTGTCGACTACGCGCGAGTGAGAAACAGAGAGAGAGAGAGAGAGAGAGAGAGAGAGAATTACGTGTGTTGCTAGAATGTAAAGGAATGGGCAGTTGATTTATATATTTGTGATTCTCTGCATGCAGTCCCCCCCACATTGAGTAATGACATTTATTTTTTCTTTTTCTTTTTCTCTTTTTTTGCCTAATAAACAAAACAAAACAAAAGCAAACAATTTCTTCTGCTTAGAATGAAAATTGTATTGATGTTAGGAGCAGCAAAAACATTCCATGTAATGGCATGATTATCTGAACACACAGTGGAACATTTTTTTTTTTCCATTGAATCTCACTCTTCGAAAACATTAATTCAAATGCATAATAAGCCTGCTTCGATTTACAATGAAAGTGTAGACCTTATAGTGCTAAAATATACGCTAGTCCGGTAAGTCTTTTTGTCCGTTAAAGAAGCGTCCTACTTGTTTGCGCACTCTTTTTCGCACATACGGCGTTTGATAGGCTTCTTCCTCCCCAAGGAAGATCAATCTTAATGACATTGTGAAAGTATATCAGCGTTAGCTTATTCATCTTTTTCGCCCACAAAATACAAATAACACCACTCATCATCCCTATGATTACTTACGATGTAAGCACCAGTGCAACTAAATCAACAAGCCCAAGTCCACGTGTTGAAAGAAAGAAAAAAAAAAAAAAAAAAAGAAGAAGAAAAAAAAAAAAAAAAATCAGGATGTGGATCGTATTGATAGTTTCCACAAACGATCTTCTGAACAAACAGATCTTGTTGCCTCACGATCTAGCGTTCGCCATCGTTAAACTTAATACTCTCCACGCATGCGCATCAATACATGGAAGTTCCGTACACGTTTATAACGAGAGTCGCGCGATGAATAATAACTTCCGGTTTCAGAATGGAGTAATTAAAGGCGAATTTCGGCGATTGCTTGGAGAGGAAATTTCGTTGTTATTCAAGATAGGGGTCTTCACCGACTCTGACAAGAACTGCCTTTTTTCCCCTCTTTGCTTTGATGCCGAAGGTACAGTGTTAATAGACGTTCGACCAGGTATAGATTTTCATTTTGTGAAAGTGGTAAGATAAGATAAGATAAGATAAGAATAACTTTATTATCTCCAACTGGAGAAATTTGGTCAGGTGCATTATCACAACATAGACAAGTAAACAACATGGGGACCATAACTGTAAAAGTCAACAACAGCTTTTACGAATATTACTAAGATACAAATGTATTAAAAAAAAAAAAAAAAAAATATATATATATATATATATATATATATATATATATCACATACACCGTTTCATACATACATCCACACACTGCAGGTAATAACTAGTATTCTTAATGTAAAAACCAAGGTTCGTAGGGTCCTTTCAAGTCCTTAAGTCCTTAGGAATTGGATTTTGGTCAAAAGGCCTTTTAAGTGCTTTGATTCAGCAAGTTGGTCCTTTTAACTCATCAGGAGGTCCTTTTAATTTTTGAAAGGTACTGTTAAATCCTGTTTTATGAAGAGAAAGAGACTTGAGAACGAAACTGAAACACCTTCGACACCAAAACCGCAAGTTGCAAAGCGCGTTGAAAGATGCCGACGCGATCGTCTGAAACTCAGTACTTACTGTCGGAGGATACAGCCTATAGGCCTAGGCCCGAACAGTAGTGTGCTTTCTGCTCGGTGGCAGACGCGAAGCGTGGTACAGTGGCTGTGAGTCACGCCTGCTGCTGCTGCTTTGCTTAGGCCTAGCCTACAGTGACGTGAATTGCAAAGACTAAATACGACAGTCAAATGGGATTAGCTGTTCTTCCGTTTATGAGAGGTAAGTGTCTGCTGTTCTGCATGTCAAATAGATTGGGGTGTACTGTAAAGTCATGTCGGCAAAGGTCCTTTTAAACTGATTTGAGGTCCTTATAAAGTCCTTTAAAGGTCCTTTTTTGGCTTCATGCCCACCACCTGGGAACCCTGAAAACAGAAAGAATTAAGAAACATTATTTGAATATAATTATAAACACAGCCTACTGTACTGCACATTGATTATAATAGACAGATAAGATAAGAATAAAGATAAATTGCGGAAAACCGCAACCAACCAGATAATCAGCACACACCCGCACCCACCCACCCACCCCACACACGCGGTAGTGTGCACACCTTAGGTCACCGTGCATGACCTGAGTCAGGAAGAAGACGTCATCATGATCGTAATGCTCGGAGCGGGAGAACGTGTCCGATCCGCCATTTTTCTTAATCCTTATGGAAGAACTGGACATGTCCATTTGGTGTGTGTGTGTGTGTGTGTGTGTGTGTGTGTAAATCACACCCGAAAATGAAACAGCGTCATCGGATTTTCATTAGGACTGCCGATTGTTCACTTCACTTATGAGCAACTGTGCTACCAACAAATGAATGCGCGCGTGATCGTAGCTAAAAAAAAACAACAAAACAAAAACAAAAACAAAAACACATGGCCATAGAATGTACGTCTCGTATTTTTTTTTTTTTTTTTTGCTGGATGTTTCACATTCTCAAGGTATGGGTTTAATTTGTGCCGTGTGAACTGTAGCAAGGACACATGTTTCCAACAGCATATGGGTGGTGTGGTTGAGCAGTTTAGATATTTAAAAAAAAAAAAGAAAGAAAAAAAAAAAGAAGTAAAATGTGCAAGAGTGTTGGAGGCGAGCGAGGATGGGGGTCGTTTTTTTTTCTTCTTTAAATTTGCTTTCTTAGTTAAACTTCGGTAGCCAACCAAACGAAGGCTCTTTCTAGGCAGATCAAGTGAAGATGCTTCAGTACTCTAGTGAGGGCCGAGTGCGGGAAGGGTGGGAGATGGATGATGGGAGAAAGGGGGGGGGGAGGGAGGAGCGGGGGGAGAGGTGCGGCGGGGGGGGGGGAACTGTCGACGATGTCATTCGATCTGAACAAAACGTCCTGCTATGACAGAGAGAGAGAGAGAGAGAGAGAGAGAGAGTGGGGGTGGGGGGGTAAACATGGTTTGTAGTACTTCGAGCTTATGCCATTATACAAACACATGGGTAGGTGGTGTGAGGGTTGGGGGGAGGGGGGAGGGGGGTCGGGAGGGGGAGTTGGGGGGCGGGGGGGGGGGTGGTTGGGGGTTTGGGGGCGGGGGGGGGGGGGCAGTGTCTGGGTGCGGTCGGATGGTGGGTGGGCCGGAGGGAGGATACAATCTGGATAAACGAGAGAGAGAGAGAGAGAGAGAGAGAGAGAACTGCTTACTTCATTTGGCCTGGTACTAAATCTTGCTCGGGGGGGGGGAAAACAACATTATTTTCAATGCTTGGGGGGAGGGGGAGAAAAAGGTGAGAAGACGTGCGTTCTTAAAACAGAAGATGAGATACTGATAGTGGCTGCTGCGGAAACTGGCATTGTCTTATCTGAGAGGGGAGATGTTTGCCAGCACACAGATTTACGCCCGGAGAAAGCGCTGGCAAAGTTTGGCAACATGGCACTCGCTATCTGAGATCAAGGGACATTTTCTTCATACCGTATTGCCAATGGCAGCTGGCGTCCCGAATGTGTGATGTGTGTGTGTGTGTGTGTGTGTGTGTGTGTGTGTGTGTGTGTGTGTGTGTGTACCTTTCCCTATGTGTGTGTGTGTGTATACATATCCCTATGTGTGTGTGTGTGTGTGTGTGTGTGTGTGTGTGTGTGTGTATGTGTGCATATCCCCCCCCCCTCTCTCTCTCTGTGTGTGTTTGTGTGTGCATTTGTATTTCTTTTTTTTTTTTTTTGTCACAACAGATTTCTCTGTGTGAAATTTGGGCTGCTCTCCCCAGGGAGAGCGCGTCGCTACACTACAGCGCCACCCCCCCCCCCCCTTTTTTTCTGCATGCAGTTTTATTTGTTTTTCCTATCGAAGTGGATTTTTCTATAGAATTTTGCCAGGGACAATCCTTTTGTTGCCGTGGGCTCTTTTATGTGCACTAAGTGCATGCTGCACACGGGACCTCGGTTTATCGTCTCATCCGAATGAAATGACGACTTTGATGTTGACGATCAATTACCAGGGTGTGTGTGTGTGTGTGTGTGTGTGTGGGGGGGGGGGGGGGGTTGTGTGTGTCATGTTGGTCTGTGTGTGTATGAGCGCGCGCGCGTGTTTGTATGTGTGCGCGCGCGCGTGCGTTCGCGTGTGTGTGTGTGTGTGTGTGTGTGTGTGTTGTGTGTTGTGTTGTTTTGTGTTATTATTTTCAGCAAGACGCTAATTAAGTTTTGTTCAATACCTGCTGTCAACCCTCTCTGATCAGTTATATATATGTATATATATTTAATATACATATATATATATATATCAATATTCTCATTGTTATTATCATTTAGGAAACAGAGCAATCACAGTGTCTGTATTTTTTAAAAAATTTTTTTTTATATTTTTTATTTTTTGTACAACACTGCACTGAGCAAAATCGTGCGACTGTGTGAATGAACGCGCCTCAGAATGCTCGTTGTCCTAGTGTTGTCCGTCACCGTGCGCATCAGTTGCAGGCTGTTGTGGTTGGTTTTTGCCGCCGCTGTGCCGCTGATGCAGAATTGTTGACAGAAAGATTAGAGCATGGATGGATGAATCGTCATTGTTGTTATGTGATTGAGAGAGGGAGGGATTGTTGTGCGCGTGTGTGTGTGTGTGTGGGAGGGGGGTTGGGAGGGGAGGGAGTGGGGGTGCCCCGGGTTCGGTGAGTGGGTGGGTGGGGGTTGGGTGTGTGTGTGTGTGTGGGGGGGGGGGGGGGGTGTGGGGGGGTGGGGGGGGGGTGAGGTGGGAACTACTCGACAATGGTTGTCAGACTTGATTCTTTTTTGTTTTTGTTTTTTTTTTTTTTGCTGCGATTGTGAATATTACACAAAGTGTGTGAAGAATAAGCCACCAGTGAACGGACTCTTTCTCTCTGTCTCTGTCTGTCTGTCTGTCTGCCTGTCTGTCTCTCTCTCTTGTTCCATTTCAACTATTTTGCACCATCTTGTTCTGATTAGTACCTACTATGTCACCAGAGCTTCGCAGCTAATGGCATTAAAGTGTTCAGTGTTCTCTCTCTCTCTCTCTCTCTCTCTCTCTCTCTAGTAGTTCATACCGCATTAACGAATCTTATCGAAGAATGGCTTATGGATATGAATGATAATAAATTCACATAGGTTCTCTCGTCGACTTTGCAAAAGCTTTCGATGTTATTGATCATGATCTACTGCTAAGAAAACTGGCTTTATATAGACTTTCTGACCATGCTCTTTCACTTGTTAGATCATTTCTTACAAACCGTCAACACAGGATTGTCTTAAGTAATGCGCAATCTAGATTCCAAACACAATCATTCGGTGTCACTCAAGGATCTGTACTCGGTCCGCTTCTCTTTTCCCTGTATATTAACGATCTTCCTCTATTCATTACAAATGGATTATGTGAACCTTTCGCTGACGATACGTCCATTTACTCGAAGCGTTCTAACCTAAACGAACTATCTACCACTCTGCAAAATAATGTTAATCAGCTAATTAAATGGATTGAACTTAACCACATGTCACAGAACGATAAGAAAACAAAATATATGTTAATTACATCTCGACAAAAACTATTGAATATTACAACATCTTTCCCCTCTGTACACATAGGAAATACGCTGACTGACGAAGTAAAAAGTCACCAAGTTCTAGGAGTTACCATTGATAATAATCTTTCCTGGTCATCCCACATTGATGATCTGTGCAAGCGCATATTTCAAAAGGTGTTCCAGCTCTTAAAAAAGTTAAACACCTTTTGGATCTTAAAACAATTTTATCACGCATTTATTCAATCAGCTATCGATTATGCATCAACTCTATATGATATGTGCAGTACAAATACATTGAAACCACTATTTAGATTCCATAAACGAGCACATAAGATTGTGCTGTCAAAATCTACAAGTTTAAGGCCTGGAGACTATTTAACCATGGACGTTCTTCCACTAACATGCAAATTGCAGTATAATAAAGCAGTGATGATGTTTTGTATAATGAACGGCTTTGAACCTCTAACACTGACTGTAAGATTTCAACAAAACCACTCAAGGTACACCGATAATATGGTCATCCGAAAACCGAGAATTGACCTCTTTAAAAACTAGCCTTGTTTAGGAGGGACACTTTGGAACTCTTTACCAACGATTACCAAAAAATAAAAGCAGTATTTGTTCCTTTAAATCAGCTTACAAAACCTTTATATTACAGGAAAAAAAAACTTCAATGTAGCAACTTGTTGATCATCTTGTTAGATGCTTTAATCATTTTTATTTCACGTTGACCAATGTTATTGGAGACCAGAAAAAACAACAACTGAAGTCATCGGTCAATCATCATGAATTTCAATATCTTTGATTATAATCATAGTTACGTCTGAATGTTGAAATCTGAGGGTCTCACGATGTGCATGGGGTTGGAGGGAGGGAGACTGGGGTAGGGGTCGGGCATAGAGAGTTCTTGTAGTTTGTTGCTTTGTAGTTAGTCTTTTTCACTAGTTTCT
>NC_134891.1:27580384-27582884 GCF_041734735.1 Babylonia areolata
CTTCTTCTGTCTATCTGTCTGTCTCTGTCCCTGTTCGTCTGTCTGTCTGTCCTTCTGTCTGTCTGTCCGTCTGTCCGTCTCTCTGTCATATACACGTTTGTGCCTGCCTCGATATGTATGTTTCTTCCCCCCCCCTCCTCCCTCCCTCCCTCCCTCCTCACCATTCCTCTTTCTATTTCTGTCTGTTTCTGTCTCTCGATCTCTGCCTGCCTGTCTGCTCGTCTGAGTGTCTGTCTGTCTGTCTGTCTGTCTGTCTGTCTGCCTGTCTCGGCTTTCTTTGTCGGCACTGAGTAGTGTATATCCATGGGCGGTCATTCCCCTCCATGCCTCCCACCACCACCACCACCACCACCACCACCATGACCACCACCACCATGCACTTTCCCCCCCTCCCCTCATCCCCTCCCCTCAGCCCAGCCCCAACCCCCATTACCTTCACACACACACACACACACACACACACTCTCTCTCTCTCTCTCTCTCTCTCTGTCACTCTCTCTCTCTCTCTCTCTCTCTCTCTCTCACTATTTTCCAGTAAATTAGTTTGGCTCATACTGCAGGTTGAGAGAATGAGAGAGAGAGAGAGAGAGAGAGAGAGAGAGAGTCGATGACTTCAACAACGGGGTCCGCTCGTACAATTCCCGTTGAACTGCAACATCTGTCGCCTTTCTGATGTAGATATGATCGTTTATTTTCCGTTTCTAGTCTTTCTTTCTTTTTTTTTTTTTTTTTTTGCGTTTTTGCTTTTCCTTTTTCGTTTTTCTGTTAAAGGTGTGAAGTATGGTAACAGCTGATTCATTCCAGGCCTAGTGACGTACTTGTAAATCAGAGTTGTCACCAGAAAATATAACCTTTTTTTTTTTTTTTTTTTTTTTTTGCCTTTGGAATATGGTTTATTTTGGTATTATTTGAGAGGGAAAGTATAACCTTTTGTGGCTTCTGAAGCTTGCCCGGTGAAATAATGTCATAACTGTTGAAGCTTTGAGAAATTGTGTTCAGTCAGTGTGTGTGTAGGGGGCATCACTAGTTTTGAACTTGAAGTTCCTACTCAGTTTTGTATCGACTTTTCCATTGATTTTGACCATTGATTTCGCTGAGCAAAAGTGACTATTTAACCAACCCCTAAAGAAGGAACAAGTCTAAATAAGACAAAGACACTTACCTGTAACCGAAGTCTGACCTGAGTGAGGTCATGGCCCTTCAGTATCGACTGACCACACCGGACAAGGGATTAATTAAGTCTTTGGCCCACAGAAGGTTTTTCGGTTGGAGTTCATAACGATATTATAATTATATTCATTATTACATTAAAGTTAAGTTGTGGGGTTTGCACAACCTCATCTAATCTCACGGTGTCTTTGCCTTTGTCTTTAAATCTTGTCTCCCTCTCCCTCTGTCTCAGTCTCTCTCTCTCCTTGTACCATGTGTGTGTGTGTGTGTGTGTGTGCGTGTGCGTGCGTGTACGTCTGTGTCAGTGTCAATGCCTGTGTGTCTCTGTGTATCTCTGACTCTGTGTGTCTGTGTGTGCGTGTGCGTGTGTTTTCTGTGTATATAGTGCGCGGGTGAAAAGGTGACGGAGACAAGAAAATCGAGGAGAGATAATAATTATACGGAGAGAGAGAGAGAGAGAGAGAGAGAGAGAGGGGGGGGGAGAGACAGACACAGACAGACAGACAGACAGACAGACTGAGACTGAGAGACAGAGAGTTCTTCAGTCCGCCTGGCAGTTTTGATTTAAACTCTTGTGTGACCTTGTCCCCGAGTTGAACCCGCGGTCAGATACTTTCTGAGTTTATTGGATTCGGCCACATATGGCGCATCTCTAACCCCCACCCCACCCCCTCCCCCCACGTGACCTATCCATCTCTCTCTCTCTCTCTCTCTCTCTCTCTCTGTCTCTCTTTCTCCGGCTCTCACACGTACAATCACACACACGTTTGCACATATACAAGAAAGCACACACACACACACACACACACACACACACATATGGAGAGAGAGAGAGAGAGAGAGAGAGAGAGAGAGATACGGACACGGCTGATTAAATTTATGAAGCCATAGGTAAATTCTGCTGTTCAGTGCGTATGATATTAGCTTAGATTGGTACAATAGAGAGAGAGACAGACAGACAGACAGACAGACAGAGAGGGAGAGACGGACAGAGAGCGAGAGAGAGAGAGAGAGGGAGAGACAGAGAGAGGGAGAGACAGAGAGAGGGAGAGAGACAGAGAGGCAGAGAGGGGGAGAAAGAGACAGACAGAGACAGAGAGAGAAGGAGAGAGAGAGAGAGAGAGGGAGAGAGGGGGAAAGAGAGAGACAGAGACAGAGAGAGAGACGGACAGACACAGACAGAGGGAGAGAGACAGACAGAGAGAGAGAGAGAGACGGACAGACACAGACAGAGAGAGAGAGAGAGAGAGAGACCCAGATGACAGTAGCTTGGGGTAAGAGGTTAGGTGGTGACGTACAAGCCGAACAATGGAAGTGTGATGGAGGTGGT
>NC_134891.1:27585384-27587884 GCF_041734735.1 Babylonia areolata
TGGGTGGGTGGGTGGTTGGGAGGTTGGTTGGTTGGTTGGGTGGGTGGGTGGTTGGGAGGTTGGGTGGGTGGGTGGGTGGTTGGGAGGTTGGTTGGTTGGTTGGGTGGGTGGGTGGTTGGGAGGTTGGTTGGTTGGGTGGGTGGGTGGGTGGTTGGGAGGTTGGTTGGTTGGGTGGGTGGGTGGGTGGTTGGGAGGTTGGTTGGTTGGTTGGGTGGTTGGGAGGTTGGTTGGTTGGTTGGGTGGGTGGGTGGTTGGGAGGTTGGTTGGTTATTTGGGTGGTTGGGAGGTTGGTTGGGAGGTTGGTTGGTTGGGTGGGTGGGTGGGTGGTTGGGAGGTTGGTTGGTTGGGTGGGTGGGTGGGTGGTTGGGAGGTTGGTTGGTTGGGTGGGTGGGTGGGTGGTTGGGAGGTTGGTTGGTTGGTTGGGTGGGTGGTTGGGAGGTTGGTTGGTTGGGTGGGTGGGTGGGTGGTTGGGAGGTTGGTTGGTTGGTTGGGTGGGTGGGTGGTTGGGAGGTTGGTTGGTTGGTTGGGAGGTTGGTTGGTTGGTTGGGAGGTTGGTTGGGAGGTTGGGTGGTTGGTTGGGAGGTTGGTTGGTTGGTTGGGTGGGTGGGTGGGTGGTTATTTGGGTGGTTGGGAGGTTGGTGGGGAGGTTGGTTGGTTGGTTGGGTGGTTGGTTGGTTGGTTGGGACGCCCTTTGCTCGTTCGTCAGTACTGACCGTTGTTGGCGACAACCCGGAAACCCGGCCCTGTTCCGAGCGATGGTCACAGTGGCTGCCGGAGTGAAGACCAGTCCACCCCAGTGTGCGCTCACTTATCACCTGGTGAAGGTGGCTGGCTGGCTGGCTGGCTGGCTGGCTGGCTACTCTGACCGCACAGTCGGCTCGCGTGATCCATCACGTGTCACTTCCCTTACCAGGAGGCGTGGTGTGTGTAGGTGGGGGTAGGGGTGGGGTGTGGGGGAGGGGAGGGCGTCGGAGGTTGGGGGGGGCGGGGGAGGACAGGGGGGAGGGGGAGGTCATCTGCAGAGCACGGTCAGGCAAGGACGACAGGTAGTGCTGCATCTTGGGAAATGAGCACCTTACCTCCCGCCCCTCATCCTACACTCTCTCCCCCCTCTTCCTCAACTCCCCCCCCCCCGCCCCCCCTCCTGAGTCCCGGGACGAATGATCCGTTACAAGTCAGCACAATGGACACTTTTCCATCGCCGGTGGGTGGGGGTGGAGGGTGGGGGGAGGGACGGGGGATGGGTCGGGGGGGGGGTGGGGGGGGGGAGGAGGTGTGTGGCGGCAGGTGGGATTCACGCCTTTAGTCTGCAGATTCCCTGTTGAAGCATGTCCCCTGTGGACTAGGTGATCTGTTTCTTCCGTGCATCACAAGCACACCACGCCATGCCATGCCATGCCGTGCCACACCACACCATGCCATGCCATGCCGTGCCATGCCACTGTCTCTGGCAGCAGGAGTCCAACTGGGTGGGGGGTTCCACAGACTGGGAGGGGTGGGTGTGCGGGTGGGGTGGAGTGAGGGGGTGGGGTGGGGGTGGGCACAAACTGGATGGATGGACACAGCAGCCCCATTTCTTTCTCCTTCTTCCTTGTGGTCAAGACGAGCAAGAAAGCAAGCGTCCACACACACACACACACACATCAGCGGTCATCAGGACTGGTGATGGGCATGCTGGTGAACCCTGGTGGCGGTCATGGACTGAACGACATTCCTGTCCCGAGTTGGACCGTTTCGGTTTCGGTTTCAGTTTCTCAAGGAGGCGTCAGTGCGTTCGGGCAAATCCATACTAATTATACGCTACACCACGTCTTGCTAGGAGAGATGCCTCACCAACGCGCTTAGTCAGGCCTTGAGTGCAATGATTTTATATGTGTGTACCTATCTGAGTGGATTTCTTCTACTTTTTTTTTTTTTTGCCAGAGGACAACACTCTCCGCTGGGCATGGGTTCTTTATCAGTGCGCAAAGTGCGTGCTAGCACACTGGACCATGGTTTATCGTCTCATCCGAATGACCTAGACTGACGGACGCTCAGTTTGAATTTCCAGTCAAACGTGGGGAGAAAGGGCGAGAGCAGGATTGGAACCGACACACCCTCACGGACTCTCTGTAATAACCACCTTCCTCCTCCTCCTCCTCCTCCTCCTCCTCCTCCAGCCAGTTGGACAGGCAGTGATATGACATGACGGTGACTACGTGGCTTGTTGTCAGTGACAAGTGAGGAGAGCCAGCGTCTCCACCTTTTTTTGTTCACGAGAGTCAAACCAGTGTCAGAAGGGAAGTACCTTGTTAAAAAACAACAACACACACACACACACACACACACACACACACACACACAAAACCCCCCCCCCCCCCTCCCAACCCCCCCCCCCCCAAAAAAAAAACAAAACCAACAACAAATGAAATCAGCGTGAATCATGAATAGCTGATTCTGCCTCGACGCAGAAAGAAAGAAAGAAAGGAAGGAAGAATTATTGAGATAAAAGAATTCCTGA
>NC_134891.1:27612884-27615384 GCF_041734735.1 Babylonia areolata
AGGGTTGAGACTGAGGAGGGTGTGGGAGGGTAGAGACTGAGGAGGGTGTGGGAGGGTAGAGACTGAGGAGGGTGTGGGAGGGTAGAGACTGAGGAGGGTGTGGGAGGGTAGAGACTGAGGAGGGTGTGGGAGGGTTGAGACTGAGGAGGGTGTGTTAGGGCAGAGACTGAGGAGGGTGTGTTAGAGTTGAGACTGAGGAGGGTGTGTTAGAGTTGAGACTGAGGAGGGTGTGTTAGGGCAGAGACTGAGGAGGGTGTGTTAGGGCAGAGACTGAGGAGGGTGTGTTAGAGTTGAGACTGAGGAGGGTGTGTTAGAGTTGAGACTGAGGAGGGCGTGTCAGGGTTGAAACTGAGGGAGGCTGTGTTGAGTTGAGGACTGAGGAGGGTTGTGTGAGGGTTAGAGATGGGGGGTGTGTTAGGAGTTGAGACTGAGGAGGGCCGCGTGGGAGGGTTGAGACTGCGGAGGGTTGTTAGAGTTGAGACTGAGGCGGGTCGTGGGGAGGGTAGGAATGAGGAGGGGTGGGAGGTTGAGATGAGGAGGGGTTTGTGAGGGGTAGAGACTGAGGAGGGGTGGACGGGAGGAGGGTCGGCGTGGGAGGGTTGAGGGACTGAGGGAGGTGTGGGAGGGAGGAGTGGTGTGGGGAGGGTAGAGACTGAGGGAGGGTGTGGGGAGGGAGGAGGAGGGCGTGGGGAGGGTAGAGACTGAGGAGCGTGTGGGGGAGGGTTAGAGATGAGGAGGCTGTGGGAGTGTAGAGACGAGGATGGCGTGGGAGGGTGAGACTGAGGGTGTTGGGAGGGTTGAGACTGAGGAGGGTGTGGGAGGGTAGAGACTGAGGAGGGTGTGAGAGGGAGGAGGGTGTGGGAGGTAGAGACTGAGGAGGGGCGTGGAGGGTTGAGACTGAGGAGGGTGTGGGAGGTTGAGACTGAGAGGGTGTGGGGAGGGTAGAGACTGAGAGGGTGTGGGGACGGTAGAGACTGAGGAGGGCGTGGGAGGGAGGAGGGTGTGGGAGGGTAGAGACTGAGGAGGGTGTGGGAGGGTAGAGACTGAGGGAGGGCGTGGGAGGGAGGAGGGTGTGGGAGGGTTGAGACTGAGGAGGGTGTGGGAGGGAGGAGGGTGTGGGAGGGGTAGAGACTGAGGAGGGTGTGGGAGGGGAGGAGGGTGTGGGAGGGTTTGAGACTGAGGAGGGTGTGGAGGGTTGAGACTGAGGAGGGTGTGGGAGGGAGCAGGTGTGGGAGGGTTGAGACTGAGGAGGGTGTCGGAGGGAGGAGGGTGTGGGAGGGTGGAGACTGAGGAGGGTGTGGGAGGGTTGAGACTGAGGAGAGTGTGGGAGGGTAGAGACTGAGGAGGGTGTGGGAGGGTAGAGACTGAGGAGGGTGTGGGAGGGTTGAGACTGAGGAGGGTGTGGGAGGGTAGAGACTGAGGAGGGTGTGGGAGGGTTTGAGACTGAGGAGGGTGTGGGAGGGAGGAGGGTGTGGGAGGGTAGAGACTGAGGAGGGTGTGGGAGGTAGAGACTGAGGAGGGTGTGGGAGGAGGAGGGGTGTGGGAGGGTTGAGACTGAGGAGGGGTGTGGGAGGGAGGAGGGTGTGGGAGGGTAGTGACTGAGGAGGGTGTGGGAGGGCTGAGACTGAGGAGGGTGTGGGAGGGAGGAGGGTGTGGGAGGGAGGAGGGTGTGGGAGGGCTGAGACTGAGGAGGGTGTGGGAGGGGAGGAGGGTGTGGGAGGGTAGAGACTGAGGAGGGTGTGGGAGGGCTGAGACTGAGGGAGGGTGTGGGAGGGAGGAGGGTGTGGGAGGGAGGAGGGTGTGGGAGGGCTGAGACTGAGGAGGGTGTGGGAGGGAGGAGGGTGTGGGAGGGTAGAGACTGAGCAGGGTGTGGGAGGGTAGAGACTGAGGAGGGCGTGTGAGGGTTGAGACTGAGGAGGGTGGTGGGAGGCAGGAGGGTGTGGGAGGGTTGAGACTGAGGAGGGTGTGGGAGGGTAGAGACTGAGGAGGGTGTGGGAGGGGCCGGGAGAGAGTTAAGAAGTTGGTTCGTGAATGGAATAAAAGGGAAATGTGTGTGTGTGTGTGTGTGTGTGTGTGTGTGTGTGTGTGTGTGTGTGCGCGTGCGATTTAAAAGAAAAAAAAGGGGTGGGGGATGTGGGGAGCGGGGGGAGGCGGGGGGGTGGGGTTGGGTTAGGGGAAAACAGAAAAGGTAGAAAACTACCAAAAAATGCATACAAATGCAAAACTTTACGGTAACAACAATAAGATAAATTAACCGTAACCTAACAAATATGATATAATAAAGAACTTAAAAGATACTGAATATCCTATGAATGGAATGTAAAACCGGGCAGAATAATCCTTGAAATATCGACAGTAATATCTTGTAGAACTAACCTTCGAAATATGGTGAGATGGTTTTAATGTGTGTAGTGTGATAGTGTGTGTGTGTGTGTGTGTGTGTGTGGGCTGGCGTATCTATGTATTATCGTGCTGTGTGTGTAGTGTATTGTGTGTGTTG
>NC_134891.1:27627884-27635384 GCF_041734735.1 Babylonia areolata
GTCAAAAAAAATCAGCCCACTTTTACAGACAAAGATATGAATGGCGGTCAACAAACAAAATTGCAGCTACGCGAACAGCGAAATCGCAGAGATGTGTACAGAGACCACTCTTTACATAGAAAAAACTTCAGTGACGTGTACAGCGATCAGACTTTACACAGAAATTCGGAGATGTGAATAGTGATCCGCCTTTACGGAGAAAATTGCAGAGATGTGAATAGCGATCAGCGTTTACAGCGAAAATTGCAGAGATGTGAATAGTGATCAGCCTTTACAGAGAAAATTGCAGAGATTGTGAATAGCGATCATCCTTCACAGAGAAAATGGCAGAGATTGTGAATAGCGATCAGCCTTTACAGAGAAAATTGCAGAGATTGTGAATAGCGATCAGCCTTTACAGAGAAAATTGCAGAGATGTGAATAGCGATCAGCCTTTACAGAGAAAATTGCAGAGATGCGAATAGTGATCAGGCTTCACATAGAAAATCGCAGAGATGTGTTCCGAGACCAGTATTTACAAAGAAAGTTGCAGAGATGTGTACAGAGACCAGTCTTTACATGGAGAATTGCGGAGGTCAGTCCATCGATCAGCGTTCGAAGACAATACCACACAGATGTATGTTATCGTAGCGAGAAGTGTTCACGGAAGGATTGCACAGAGAGGTGTAAGATCATGTTGTTGTTGGGTTTTTTGTTTTGTTTTTTTTTCGTTTTTTTTTTCTTCACAGAGGATATTGCAGAGATGAATGTTGTTCCTGAGGAACTGCAGATACGTGTGCAGTAACGGATCAGTTATCTTATCAGTTATTTTATTTTAGCATTTCTCTAACTGATGGAACTGCAGAGACGTGATTTCTAAGGATATTCTGCACCCATTCACAATAAGACAGACTGGGTATGCTATGTGTATAATGCAAAAGTAACCAGGACATATATTTGGCGTAATTTAGGGGGTTGCGTGGATTTGGGGTAAGGGTGGGGGTGGTGGGAATGAAATAGCCATCAGGACATTATATTTACCTTGATCTGAACCGCTTGTCTGCCCGGAACCTTGCTAAATGGGCATGAGTGTGGCATGGCTCTGAAGAGAAACAACTGCTTTTTGTGTTGTGACCCATGGTACAGTTTAACTGATTTTGCCACATCCCAAGAGGAGGACGTCCGGATACATAGTGGTGGCTGACATCCTGACCTGTAAGCTCTGTCTTATCTCAGAGAGGTGACAGCCCTTCACTGACATCCTGACCTGTAAGCTCTGTCTTATCTCAGTGAGGTGGCAGCCCTTCACTGACATCCTGACCTGTAAGCTCTGTCTTATCTCAGTGAGGTGACAGCCCTTCACTGACACCCTGACCTGTAAGCTCTGTCTTACCTCAGTGAGGTGACAGCCCTTCACTGACATCCTGAACTGCAAGCTCTGCCTTATCTCAATGAGGTGACAGACCTTCACTAACATCATGACCTGAGAGATCTGTCTTAAGTCATTGGGATGATAGCCCTTCACTGACATTCTGACCTGTAATTTCTGTCTGATCTGATTGAGGTGACAGCCCGTCATTGACATCCTGACCTGTAAGCTCTGTTTCATCTCAGTGGGGTGACAGCCCTTCACTGACATCCTGACCTGTAAGCTCTGTCTTATCTCAGTGAGGTGATAGCCCTTCACTGACATCCTGACCTGTAAGCTCTGTCTTATCTCAGTGAGGTGGCAGCCCTTCACTGACATCCTGACCTGTAAGCTCTGTCTTAACTCAGTGAGGTGACAGCCCTTCACTGACATCCTGACCTGTAAGCTCTGTCTTATCTCAGTGAGGTGACAGCCCTTCACTGACATCCTGACCTGTAAGCTGTGTCTTATCTCAGTGAGGTGACAGCCCTTCACTGACATCCTGACCTGTAAGCTCTGTCTTAACTCAGTGAGGTGACAGCCCTTCACTAACATCCTGACCTGTAAGCTCTGTCTTATCTCAGTGAGGTGGCAGCCCTTCACTGACATCCTGACCTGTAAGCTCTGTCTTATCTCAGTGAGGTGACAGCCCTTCACTGACATCCTGACCTGTAAGCTCTGTCTTAACTCAGTGAGGTGATAGCCCTTCACTGAGGAGCATACTTGTCTGCTGCAGCAGTCAAAGGGTTAATGTAAAGGACTGCGGGAGTCCTTTCGTATGTATTCCATTCGAGAAAGAGGGCGAGTTAAACGCTCATTAGACGAGCGCAATAGCCGAGTGGTTAAAGCGTTGGACTTTCAACCTGAGGGTCCCGGCTTCGAATCACGGTGACGGCGCCTGGTAGGTAAAGGGTGGAGATTTTTCCGATCTCCCAGGTCAACATATGTGCAGACCTGCTAGTGCCTGAACCCTCTCTTCCCTGTGTATACGCAAGCAGAAGCTCAAATACGCACGTTAAAGATCCTGTAATCCATGTCAGCGTTCGGTGGGTTATGGAAACAAGAGCATACCCAGCATGCACACCCCCGAAAGCGGAGTATGGCTGCCTACACGGCGGGGGGTAAACACGGCCATACTCATAAAAGCCCACCAGTGTACATACGAGCGAACGTGGGAATCGCAGCCCACGAACGCAGAAGAAGAAGAAGAAGAAGAAGAAACAGTCATTAGAATGAGACACAAACACATCGTGATGAGAGTTGAGCAAAGGCCATAGTGTGCCGCAACATAATTATGACTGACGGCTGCGCGACTTCATGCAGGAAAGGGAAGGAGTACGCGCGCGCGCGCGCGCATGTGTGTATGTATGTGTGTGACTGGCCTTAACCGGTTTTTGTTACTGTTTTTCATTTTCCAGCTGTTGTGAATATATATACAGACTCGGTCGATTTATATTTATTCAACCACTATCATGCAGCCTGTTTTTTTGTTTTTTTGTGGTTTTTTTAAAGGAATAATGTGGAAGAAAGCCAGTGGGAAAACAGAGCACAACAACAACAACAACAACAAACAAACAAACAAACAAATCAGGCCCAGTATAACATCAAGACACAACATCACTGCACACCCGTTCATCTAAAAAAAAAAAAAAAAAAAAAAATAAAAAAATAAAGGAAAGGAAAGGAAAAAAAGAAAAAGAAAAGAAAGAAAAAAGTGACGGGTTTCATTCCCGAGCGAAAAAAAACACAAAACAACCACCAAAAAGCATAATATAACTTTTGGCAAGACGGTTGATATCACCACCAGACAAAACAATGAACTCTTTCCAAATCCAGTCCGATTCTTGTAATTATCTACCCTGTTCGCTTTAGAAGAAGGGGAAGGAAGGAAAGAGGGTGAGAGGTGGGGGGGTGAGGAAGAGACACCCAGTGCTTTGTGTGTGTGTGTGTGTGTGTGTGTGTGTGTGTGTGTGTGTGTGAAGGCTGCACGAAGCTTTGTCTGTTGTTTTGGAAACGATTCCATGGTGCATGCGTGTGTGTGTGTGGGGTCTGTGATGAATTATCTTCTGCGCCATCTGATTAGTTATTAGAGGCATTGCCCTCTCGCCGCTCATTCCGAAACCCTCCACACCCCCGCCCCCCGCCCCCCAGCCCCCACCCCTCTCCCTTCCTCTTGCTTACCCATGCATTGCCACACCCTCCAGTCGTGTTTCTTTTGCACTCACCGGGGATCCATCAAGTGTGAGGTCGCTTTGAGGCTACACAACAGAGGATAACCGGCAGCGCTGCTGAAAGCTAGTGATAAACCTTTATGATTGCGACGAAATCGACACATATACGTTTGACGATCCCCTCCACACAGACAGACAGACAGACACACACACACACACACACACACACACACACACACACACACACACAGAGATATATGTATATGTGCGTATATAAATGTGTATATATATATATATATATATATATATATTCACAACACACACACACACACACACACACACACACACACACACACGAATAAACACACTCACCATACCACACCAAACGAACAACGCGGTTATCATCTTCCCCCCCCCCCCCCATCCCTCCCCTCCCCCCCCGCCCACCCTTTACACCACTACACACAGATACACAACAACACAACACAGCACTACACAACAACACTAATACTACAAACAACACAGCACTGACAGCACAGCACAGCCATTGTGCTGTATCGGGCGTTCCGCCACTTGGGCACTAACTGCCAGCCTCCGTCCGTGCTGTTATCAGATGGGCCCCGCTTGTTCCACGGGCGCGTGACCTGTCCAATCAAGGTGCAGCATCACTTATCGGCGCTCACCTTTCACCTCAGCCTTCCTCTCGCGCCGTGTAGGCTATACCAGGCAGCTTCCAGCACAGACAATGAACGTGTGTAGTGACAGGGAAAGCTTTTTAGTCTGGGAATGCCTTTCGCCCCATACTGCCAAGAGAGGTTTTCAGACTCTTTAGGACAATCTCTTTAAAAAGAAAAGCGCAAACAATGATATAGGAAAAACTAAGAGAGAGAGAGAAAAAAAATCGCCGAATGTGCACCCCCACACCCCATCTAAAGAAAAGAAAAGGTCAGTCTAGCGCAAACCGACCTTTTAGTATAAAACTGTACCCCTCAAATTTCTTTAAAAACAAACGTGTAAACTGATTCCAAAAATAGACAGCAGCTTTGTTCAGGTCATATGAATCAGAGCCGTTTTGTATATGTTTTGTACCTTGTGACGTAGCTGGGCAGACAAATCAAAAGCGGAAGCGGAACTAGAGCACACTGTTACTTTTTTTTCCGACATTGGAGAGTTAAAGCCTTTCTTGGTCCTGCCTGCCTGCCAGATCTTTGCCATGCACCAACAAAACTCAAGTGTGTGGAGAAAAGAAATGACTCCCAAATGTTTATAAACATTGTAAACATTGACAGCTGGCATTAAAAGCGGATCGTAAAACCATCCCTCCTCCCTCTGCCCCCGCCATCCCCCCCCCCCAACCCCCCCCCCCCCCCTAACCCCCCCCTTAACTCACTCAGTACGGCCACTCCTCTCTTCTCCTCTACACAGACCCCTCGGATGTCCAGTGGGTGTCTGAATGACCCAACCTTCAGCTTCCGTCGTCAGAATTGTGGTATTCTTTGTCAACATTCACCTCTTCAGTATAAGAGCCTTCCGCTTGCAATATTTTGATGATGGTAATTGGGGTGAAACGCTGTTAACGTCGTCTCTTTCGCCGTTCGTATGGAGAGAGTTAAAACTGCGGAATCAGGACACGCGTAAAGCGCCAGTCAGGATTCAAGAACGAGTTTACATCACACCCGAGTGGGAAATTACGGGCACGTTAACCTCATTTGCCGAGAACGCGACACAAACGTTTAAGTCATCTGCAAGACCGGCTAAACAACGCGACTTGTAAACTCACAGCTGCAAATTCCCATAGCCGCGCACTTAGCCGCACAGTTTTAACCAGTTCACGAACTCTCAACTGAAGAGAACAGTTTTGAATTTTGGTGTGCCTATGACAGGGGAGAGAGGGTGATAAGGGAGAGGTAGGGTGAGGATGGGGTAGGGGGGAAGTTTGCAAGACGTCAACAAGTCCAGAATTAATAATCAAAGCAGCGATCGATAATGGATTGAGGGTGGAAGACATCAGGCGGTGATGATGATGATGATGATGATGATGATGATGATGATGATGATGATGGTGATGATGATGGTGATGATGATGATGATGATGATGATGATGAGGATGATGAGGATGATGATGATGGCATTGACTGACTGGAAGCAGACTGTCCACTGAATGTCCACCAATGTGCGGGCTGGCACGTAGTAGAAGTTGTCGTCGTCCTCACCCCCCAACCACACGCCCCCCCCCCCCCAACCCCCCCGGCTCCCCCCCGATCTCTCCTACCTACTCCCACTTTCCACTCCCCCCCTCCCCCCCCTCAACTTCCGAATCTCTTCCTCAGCCTGATTGCGGTCAGCCCAGACAGCTGGTCATCAGCTGACAAACTGTGCCAGCAGTGACCTACGAGTAGTGACAGGGGGATGGGTGGAACTGCTAGATTTGTGTACCCCTCTCTCTCTCTCTTCTTTGTAAACTCTCTATTATCGTTTCCTTCACCCTCGTTTTCTGTGTCGTTGGCTGCTGTCGACGATGCTGACGGTGTGACATTTTGCTTGCAAGAAGAAAAAAAAAGAAAAAAAGGGAGGAATAAGAAATACGGTTTAAAGACCACAAATAAAGTATTTCCAAATTTCTTCACCGGTGTATTTGTAATTTATTCATAATGTCAACATTTCCAAATGATTCTCAGATCCGTCGAAAAACACGCGTATAAAGACATTCAACTCTCTCGCTCACATTCAGTGACACACACACACACACACACGACACTGACACTGACACTGAACACTGAACTGTCTTAATGAATAGGCCATTGGCCCATGTCAATAGGGGTGGGTACAAGTCCATGCAGAGGAACAACAAACATTTTACTATTGGGAACGTACTTTCAAAGCCTTGTCAAGGAACACAGCCAAGCGCTTGACCAGTAATTTGTTTTCACACGCAAAAGTAATGTCAGATTAAACAAAGATGGAGTATTGTAGTGGATATAGTGTTGTCTCGGATCAGCATATTGAGGGCATTGTAACACGAAGTGAACTTCTGTTTCCTTTTGAGAATCACAGAAAGGACAGGAAAGCTCATTATCTGTTACATTACGTTTAAAACGTAATCTGTGTGTATTGAGTTGTGACACACCAAGTCGTAAACGTACTAAACTAATTCTGGCTTGAATATGTTTCAGTTCCAACAAATATGGTGAAAGTACAAGACTACTTTTAAAAGTACGATATAATGAGAAACGCTCACGATCTGAGAGCTGTAGAGACCAATGTCCTTCGTACTCGTTTACCAGTCTGTTTTTTTAAACACACACACACGAGAGAGAGAGAGACAGACAGACAGACAGACAGAGGCAGAAATTGGTTCACCGTTGTTGGATGCAGCTAAAAATGTGATCAACAACACAGTCTTGATGTGTTTGGGCCAACACCCGAACGTTCCCTATACCCAACGGCTTTTTTTTTTTTTTTTTTTTTTTTTGAAACAAAGATTGTCTGACACACTGAACGCGTCTGCAAACAGATAACGTTGCTTCGGCTTTTGGGATGAAAAACGGAGAGAGCGTGAAGCGATAAACGTCGCCCAGTGGTCGCCTCTTGATGTGTTGGGCCACAAACAACAACAAGTGATTGAAGTGATCGCCTTTTGGCACCTTTAAAGTGCGCTGTGAATACCGTGCTGGAACGCCTCACCAAAGTAGCTGATGTGTGCTCCTCAGATCCGACGTGATGTTAGCGAGCGGGGTTAGCATTCTAAAGAGAGAGAGAGAGAGAGAGAGAGAGAGAGAGAGTATATCAGGTCAGAGAAAGCGTACGGTGGAAGTGTATGGGGGTGGTTTAGGGGGTGTCTAAAAATGGCCAGGAGCAGAATGTAGGTTGGTGCCTGCCACCAGGTGAGGGGTGTGACACAGTGGAGCCCTAACTCTGGCACCACCCACCCTCAGCCACCCT
>NC_134891.1:27640384-27645384 GCF_041734735.1 Babylonia areolata
ACCATCATCATCATCATCATCATCATCATCACGTTCCCCAATTCTTCGTTTTTCGCTTCGAAGTTTTAAGAGCATTTCCACTGGGTCTCTCGTGCGCATTCGAGTCATCGTGAGCATCCAGTCTTATCACCCCCCGCCCCCCTTATTGGCAGACACTCGTTCGGCACTAGGTGTGGGGGGGTGTGCCTTTCGCTTTTTTCTCCCCAGTGCTGATTCCAGAAAACGTTTCGCTTGTCTCCAATATGACGGACATCGTGGGAATCATGTTTTCTCAAGTAGAAGCGAAACGATGTTTTAGAATCATTTGAAAAGATGTTTTCACGTCAGTTGCCTTTGCGTGTGTGTGTGTGTGTGTGTGTGTGTGTGTGTGTGTGTGTGTGTGTGAAGGAAAAAAAAAGCATGGGAATGGGATAAAGAATATCAGAATCAAAGCTCTGTTGACTGCCACTCAAGCCCACTCTGCTCCCCCCCCCCCTTTCTCTCTCTCTCTCTCTCTTTATCTCACCAACTCTCCCCACTGTTCATTCTCTCACTACCTTTATAGTCCCCCCCCCCCGGCCCTCTCTCTGTGTCTGTCCCCTATCTCTCTCTCACCCCCTATTCTCTCTGTGTTGTCCCCTATCTCTCTCTCTCTAACCCCCCCCCCCTTCTCTCTGTGTTGTCCCCTCTCTCTCTCTCTACCACCCATTCTCTCTGTGTTGTCCCTCTCTCTCTACCCCCCCCCTTCTCTCTGTGTTGTCCCCTATCTCTCTCCCCCCCCCCTTCTCTCTGTGTTGTCCCCTATCTCTCTCTCTCTCCCCCCCCCTTCTCTCTGTGTTGTCCCCTATCTCTCTCTCTCTACCCCCCCCACTTCTCTCTGTGTTGTCCCCTATCTCTCTCTCTCTCTCCCCCCCCACTTCTCTCTGTGTTGTCCCCTATCTCTCTCTCTCTACCCCCCCCTTCTCTCTGTGTTGTCCCCTATCTCTCTCTCTCTACCCCCCCCCCCCTTCTCTCTGTGTTGTCCCCTATCTCTCTCTCTCTCTACCCCCCCCCTTCTCTCTGTGTTGTCCCCTATCTCTCTCTCTCTCTCCCCCCCCACTTCTCTCTGTGTTGTCCCCTATCTCTCTCTCTCTACCCCCCCCTTCTCTCTGTGTTGTCCCCTATCTCTCTCTCTCTACCACCCCCCCCCCTTCTCTCTGTGTTGTCCCCTACCTCTCTCTCTACCCCCCCCCCTTCTCTCTGTGTTGTCCCCTCTCTCTCTCTACCCCCCCCCCCTTCTCTCTGTGTTGTCCCCTACCTCTCTCTCTACCCCCCCCTCCCTTCTCTCTGTGTTGTCCCCTCTCTCTCTCTACCCCCCCCCCCCCTTCTCTCTGTGTTGTCCCCTCTCTCTCTCTACCCCCCCCCTCCCTTCTCTCTGTGTTGTCCCCTATCTCTCTCTCTCTAACCCCCCCTTCTCTCTGTGTTGTCCCCTATCTCTCTCCACCCCCCCCCCCTTCTCTCTGTGTTGTCCCCTACCTCTCTCTCTACCCCCCCCCCCTTCTCTCTGTGTTGTCCCCTCTCTCTCTCTCTCTACCCCCCCCTTCTCTCTGTGTTGTCCACTATCTCTCTCTCTCCCCCCCCCCTTCTCTCTGTGTTGTCCCCTCTCTCTCTCTCTCTCCCCCCCCCTTCTCTCTGTGTTGTCCCCTCTCTCTCTCTCTCCCCCCCCCCACCCTTCTCTCTGTGTTGTCCCCTATCTCTCTCTCTCTACCCCCCCCCCCTTCTCTCTGTGTTGTCCCCTATCTCTCTCTCTCTCCCCCCCCCCTTCTCTCTGTGTTGTCCCCTATCTCTCTCTCTACCCACACCCTTCTCTCTGTGTTGTCCCCTATCTCTCTCTCTCTACCCCCCCCCCCTTCTCTCTGTGTTGTCCCCTCTCTCTCTCTCTCTACCCCCCCTTCTCTCTGTGTTGTCCCTCTCTCTCTCTCTCTACCCCCCCTTCTCTCTGTGTTGTCCCCTCTCCTCTCTCTACCCCCCCCCCCTTCTCTCTGTGTTGTCCCCTATCTCTCTCTCTCTCTACCACCCATTCTCTCTGTGTTGTCCCCTATCTCTCTCTCCCCCCCCCTTCTCTCTGTGTTGTCCCCTATCTCTCTCTCTCTACCCCCCCCTTCTCTCTGTGTTGTCCCCTATCTCTCTCTACACCCCCCCTTCTGTCTGTGTTGTCCCCTATCTCTCTCTCTACTCCCCCCCCCTTTCTCGTCTGGTGTTGGTCCCCTATCTCTCTCTCTCTACCACCCCCCTTCTCTCTGTGTTGTCCCCTATCTCTCTCTCTCTCTACCACCCCCTTCTCTCTGTGTTGTCCCCTATCTCTCTCTCTACCCCCCCCCCCCCTTCTCTGTGTTGTCCCCTATCTCTCTCTCTACCCCCCCCTTCTCTCTGTGTTGTCCCCTATCTCTCTCTCTACCCCCCCCCCCCCCCTTCTCTCTGTGTTGTCCCCTATCTCTCTCTTCTACCCCCCCCCCCCTTATCTCTGTGTTGTCCCCTATCTCTCTCTACCCCCCCCCCCCCCTTATCTCTGTGTCGTCCCCTATCTCTCTCTCTACCCCCCCCTTCTCTCTGTGTTGTCCCCTATCTCTCTGTCTCTACCCCCCCTCTTCTCTCTCTGTCCCCTACCTCTATCTCCGTCCCCCCCCCATTCTCTCTCTGTCTGTCCCCTATCTATATATCCCCCTTCTCTCTGTTTTTGTCCCCTATCTCTCTCTCCCCACCCCCATTCTCTCTCTGTGTCCCCTATCTCTCCCCCCCCCCCCACTTTTCTCTGTTTTTGTCCACTATCTCCCCCCACTTCTCTCTCTGTGTCTGTCCACTATCTCTCCCCCCCCGCCCCCCGTTCTCTCTCTGTGTCTTTCCACTATCTTTCTCTCTCTCTCTCGCCCCCCCTTTTCTCTCTGTGTCTACCCCCTATCTCTGTCTCCCCCCCTTCTCACTCTGACTGTCCCCTATCTCTCTCTCTCTCTCCCTTTCTCTCTGTGTGTTTGTCCACTCTCTCTCACTATATCTCTCCCCACTTTTCTCTCTATGTCTCCCCCCCCCCACCTCTCTCTCTCCTGCCTTCTCTCTCTGTGTCTGTCCCCCCCTCTCTCTCTCCCCTTCTCTCTCTGTGTCTGCCCCCTCTCTCTCCCCTATCTCTCTCCCCCCTTCTCTCTCTGTGTCTGCCCCCCTCTCTCTCCCCTATCTCTCTCCCCCCTTCTCTCTCTGTGTCTGTCCTCTCTCTCTCTCTCTCTCTCTCTCGCCCCCCTTCTCTCTCTGTGTCTGTCCCCTATCTCTCTCTCCCCCACCCCCTGAACCCCCCCCCCTCGCTCTCTCTCTGTAACGCACACACTTACACAACCATAATCGTGATGCCGAATATGAATCTACTCGGAAACCGGAACTCTTAGGGGCAACATGTGTGTAGTTTTACTGGATGTCATCAATTTACGGTATACTGCTGTTCTATTCCGAAATGCGTTCTTCCTCAGCACCCCTCCCCCCCCCCCACCCACCCTCACCCCCACACACCCCACCCACATTCCCCTCTTGCCAACCCAATGTTCAGGGCGAGATTTGAGACGCATATTATCGTGATGTGCATGGGAGATCCGTTTCCCAATTACGGGGAGTGGCTTTTGGTTTATGTGGGAGTGCTCCTCATTATCAGGCCGCCAGGAGCTAATAGGACAGCTTGATGAGCCGCTGTGCAGCCCTGAAACCACCAGTAGCTTGGCTGGGGCCTTCCAAACACGGTGACCCCTCCGCCTTTTGAGGAGCGATTACTGACAAAAAGCTGCTCGTTGAGGAATAGAAGTACTCTCCCCTCGCCCCCCACCACCTCATGAATTGCCCACTCGGCGCGTTTAAGGTTATCGTGTTTGAAAACGGAGAGTTCTTTGTGTCTGAATTAAGAGGTTTTTTTTGTGTCTTCTCTTAGAAGAGGAAGTATCTATTATGTATATACACAACCAATGTGAACCTAAGGCGTTTTGAGGTCGTCCCACTGACGGATGAATCATCGTTCAGCTCAGTTTTGTATCTACGTTTGTTTGTTGTTGTTTTTTTGTTGTTTTATTTTACTTGATGCGCAGTTGTTAGCGGACTGAGACTCACACATTTCACAACACTGACTCGCATTCCACCTCGAAGGCGCTGTGTTGGTATCTACGCGTTCAGACAGGTGTGAGTGTAGGTTTTGTGTTTGCTTGAAACTGGCACATACGGAGAAAGACTGAGGAAGAGAGAGAGAGAGAGAGAGAGAGAGGGGGGGGGGGGGGGGAGGGGGGGGGGGAGGGAGGGGAAAAGGAGGAGTGAGGAAGGCTGCCGAGAGACTCGGAGAGAGAGAGAGAGAGAGAGAGAGAGTAGTTGTAGTAGAAGACGAACAAGAAGAAAAGCAAGTGCACACTGTGTTTTGCTTGTCATGAACTTGGTTCTACAGTGTTGAAGGTTTCACTTCATTTGTTTCCGTTTAAACATCTCCCTTGTCGGGCTTGGAGGCTGAGGGTGAACGGAAAAGCCCTGACTTTATGCTTTTACCACGTTTCCACTCATATCAGTGTTGACAAAACTGGCGCTTCCTCGTCAGCCAGTCGCCGTTTCTTCAACCGACCCGTGGCAAAGGTAAAATAAAAGCAAGGACGGCGCGAGTCAGAATCTGTGTTAGTTCTGTACAGCCTGGGCCAGTGACTTCGCGGCAATCATACCACTGGCAGCCAGGTAAAGCAGTTAAACAGCAGCCAGGTAGCAGGTGTGACAGCCAGGGCCTGTGGATCAAAAGCAGGGATGTTGAGAGAGAGAGAGAGAGAGAGACTTGAGGCACCCCAACAACTCCTGCCACACATTATTCACCTCTCGTCTCTTCCCTGTGCTTCAAGCCGCGTGCTGGCGTCAGCGCTAGTCAGTTTGCATCAGCGTTGGTTTTGCCTGGACTTGCCAGTCACTGTACACACTGCTCCTGCACTGCACAAACCACACACCACGCACCACCACGTTCAGTGCTGTTTCTTCGTCATGTG
>NC_134891.1:27650384-27667884 GCF_041734735.1 Babylonia areolata
GAGCAAACGGAAAGAAAATAATGCAAACAAACACCACAGCCTGAACATAATCATCCCTTTGCAATCAAACCCCCACCCCACCCCAACGACCCCATGACACACACATTCACGCACACACACACACACACACACACACACACACACACACACACACACACACACAGATAGACAAGCAAGTGGACAGACAGACAGAGAAAGAAGGGGTGAGAGTGAACCCACACCCAAACATTAACTCACTCAGTACGGCCAGTCTTCTCTTCTCCTCGACACAGACCCCTCGGATGTCCAGTGGGTGTCTGAATGACCCAACCTTTAGCTTCCGTCGTCAGAATTGTGGTATTCTTTGTCAACATTCACCTCTTCAGTATAAGAGCCTTCCGCCTGCAATATTTTGATGATGGTAATTGGGGTGAAACGCTGTTAACGTCGTCTCTTTCGCCGTTCGTATGTTTCAGTTTTCAGTTTCAGTAGCTCAAGGAGGCGTCACTGCGTTCGGACAAAACCATATACGCTACACCACATCTGCCAAGCAGATGCCTGACCAGCAGCGTAACCCAACGCGCTTAGTCAGGCCTTGAGAAAAAACAAAACAACAACCCCCCCCCCCCACGCCCCCCCCCCCCCCCCCAAAAAAAAAACACCCAAAAAAACCGGGGGAATAAATAATAGATAAGCTTACATAAATAAATCAATAAATTAATTAATTAATTAATTAATAAATGATAATTATAATATAGAAAAAGGTAGTAGTAGTAATAATAATAATAATAATAAAAAATAAATAAATAAGACAACAATGGTGTTAAATAAGCGAATAAATGTAAAACATGAAGACACACATTCACACATACACCCACACATGCATAACAGAAATGCACCAAACATGCAGTTTCACAGATATGAAAGCACAGTCAAATACATATAAACGTACATGAGCTCCAACACACACACACACACACACACACACATACACATTACCTTGCCGTTCGTATGGAGAGAGTTAAAAAAAAAATCATCCACTAGCACAATGCCTATATACACAACGGAGACGACGAGAGCAACAAGTACAACACGTGCGGCATGCAGAACCCTGAAAGTCGGCTGAGGATCAGTGGCAACATTCTGTTGTGGTTTCCTGTTGGAACGTGTGGTTCGGGTTTCGTTGTGGGTCTGTGAGTCACGGGCCCGAGCATAAACACAGCGCATCCTCTGTGTGTGTGTGTGTGTGTGTGTGTGTGTGTGTGATATGGTTTCACATCCAAAACATCATATCCCGAGTGCTGTTTGAACAGGGTAGGCACAACAACCAGCAGCTTGGTTGCTGGCGAGGAGCGGCCATACCGTAGGGCACACCAACAACATACAGCTTAAAATAAGAAAAGAAAAAAAAAAAGGTTTAATTTCCTTCATTTTTTTCCCCACTCCTACTCTACCTCCATATTCTGTCAACGAGAAAAAAAATACTGTAGGCGAAAGAGACGGGGGAAGGGGCATGGAAGATGAGGGTCCCTATAGTTCATGTCAGCAGTGTTCACGTCCTCTGTCACATGAAAGACAACTAAAGGAAGATTCGAGTCTTGTGTTCTTGACGGATTGTCGGTAATCTTGTGTCCCTGAAGGATGATAAATGAGTCTGGCAGCGTTATGTTCTGAATTCGTTGGAGTCTGTCTAATAGATATTTGGGAAGAATTGATGTGGAAAAAAATGTGTGTGCGTGCTTGCTTGCGTCTTCATGTGTGTGTGTGTGTGTGTGTGTGTGTGTGTGTGTGCATTCGTACATGCGTGCGTGCGTGCGACCAGTTAAGATGGATGGGCGGACACGTGTTGGGGGGTCAGGACAATGACCAAAAAAAAATCCACCTTTATGTTATATTTGTTACATTAATTGTTGTATGATATTGTTACATTAATGTACAATGATATATCTGTACACGTCGTGTGCTTGTAGATTACATTGTATTGTGATCAATTTTTAGCTAATCATTTTGCACTCATTTGCCAGACATATTTAATGTTTTATTTGCCTTCTGCGTCACATATGATTGCTGCTTTTGATTACTGTAAGATTGTTTCATCACACTCAGTGATATAATTATGCGGCATTGTTGTCGTGGTTATTGTTGTGATTGCTGTCATTGTTCTCAGATTGCATAATTACAGTGTGGTTTTATCAGCCACTGACGCAAGCACCAACAGCATCACATTTCGTTCTCAGAAAGCGGAAATGAACGCAAACTGCAATGGAGTTAACTGATAGAGTGCCGGTTTTTGTGTATGTAATAAAGAAAAGCTCTTCGCGTCATTCATTGAGTGCGCGCATGATGGTACCATGACGAGAACTTTGTCACTCACAGAACTGATCTGGAGACGGCACAAGAAAAAAACAAAGGAACCAAGGGGCGCGCGCTGTGAGTGATGACGTCAGGTGGAAACGCTCACGGGTAGTGCCACTTAACCCAGCCTTTGGTTTATGTATTGATCGGCCCAACTTATCTCTCTGCTGTGCGTCATTCCTTCACTCCGGCTCCTTTTTATGCACCAGAATTTAAAACAAAAAAAAAAGAAAAGAAGGAAAAGTGGAAAATGCAGGGAAGAGGCTGGGGTGGCGTGTGGATAAATTGGTAAATTAAGAAACAAGGCTTATTTGTGGAATGATGCCCTAGTGGCAGTGCACCCAACTGGAAAGCGAGCGTCCTCAGGATCGGGATCCATATTCAATGGTAATCTGGGTGCTGGACTAAAGGATGCGATGATGAACTGAGTACGGGTGTGCTGCATGCACTTTTTTTTAACAATTGTTCAGTTAACACCAGCTGACTAGTGATTGCTTTGTAATGGTGGTGACCTGACCCACGAACACAACAAGACATCACAACAGACAACTGTTCCACTCCGTTGCGAGAGGAACTTGTTGCGGCAGTTACTTGCGCCGCCATAAAAAAGTGCAATGCTATATAAAGCATACATGGCTTAAAAGCCGCTTTTCTCCCCAGGCATTTTATGGAACAAGCTGATAAGATTGCATGACCGTGCTTCCCGCTTTTTCCTGCGTCCCATCTTCAGGTTAGCACTGTGTCTGAACAGGAGGGGGCCAGTAAGACATAAGAACGTTTCAGCCTACATGCATCAGTTGCCAGAACACGCGCATCGATTTCTTTTTATCCTGCCACTTTTCATTGTGGTAATCTGAAGCAATATGTTTCCACACGTTGTAAGATTGTTTTCATGCGTGGAATGGCAAGACGATCAGTACCGTATGTTCTGTATCTCGTTCATTGGGTAATGAAACAGCTCACTGTCTGGAAAACTGGAAGTGCAGAGCTGAGTTGAAAGACCTGTTGGCTAGCGCCCTTGTTCAGGGCTTGGCTCGTTGGTTTGGTGAAGGTTGTATTGTTGGAGAGGGTGAGTGAGTCCTGGATGTCTGGCCGGGCGGGAGGTACGTCTGGCGTTCCAAAGCGGTGTTCTCCCCCACCTCAGCCGATAGTCATACTTTTGTCTCGCATCTGACTGTATATTTGTCGTCTTAATGGGATTCCTTTCTGTCTGTTTGTCTGTCTCTTTCTCTCACTCTCTCTGCCTTTCTGTGTCAGTGTCTGTGTCAGTCTGTCAGCCTGTCTGTCTGTCTTTCATTTCTCTCTGTCTGTCAGTGTGTCTGCCTGTCGCTGCCGCCCCCCACTCCCCCCCCCCCCCCCCCACACACACACCCAGTCCCCCAGTCCCTCCACTTTCCATTGAATGCCAAATCCTTGTTATCAGTCATGTTGTTAGGGAAGCTGAGAGTGGGTGTGATCCGTAGTGGGTAGCTCCTTGGTGTAGTTACTGAGGTGTTGCATCTCAGAGGGTGATGCATGTGCTTTGAAGGCAGGGGGGAGAGGAGGAGGGTGAGGCCTGTGGTTTGAGGCTTACAGTGATGTGCACCAGACACTGAGGTTGAATGACGTGGCAGCCAGCTAGTGGAGCAGACAGGAGCCTGTACTGGAAGGGCGTTTGGTGCCAGGCAGATTCAGCCATGAGGAGGGCGTGGAGAGAGTGCCAGATGTGCAGTTCTCTCAGCTGTAAGCTCTTGGCTGTGGTACACACTTCACTTCACTTTTGTTTTCTTTCCACTGCTTATTTGTGTCTCTTCTTCGCTTCCATGATGTTCGGTTTTGGGTTCCATATCCAGTGGTAATCTGGGTGCTGGTCTTTTGGATGAGATTATAAACCAACTATCCATGTTGCAGCTTGCACTTGATTAATTATTGTTCATCGAACGCCAGGTGACTAGTGATTGTTTTGTGATGGGTGGTGACCTGACAAGTAGACAGCACAACAGACAACTGTTCCACTCCGTTGTCAGAGGAACTTGTGCGTGCTATATAAAGCATGCATGGCTTAAAAGCTGCTTTTCTCTCCCCAGGCATTTTATGGGACAGGCTGATAACATTACATAATTGTTCTTCCCGCCTTTTCTCTGCATCCCTGTCTCAGGTTAGAACCCTGTCTGAACAGGAGGGGGCTGGTGAAACAAGAATTTTTCAGCCAACATGCATCAGTTGCTGGGAACATGCCCATCACATTGTATGATTTCTTTTTGTCCTGCCACTTTTCTCTGCGGTAATCAAAAGCATTCTGTTTTCCACACGTTGTCAAATTGTTTTCATGCATGAAATGGCGAGATGGTGAGTACCATACGGGAATTTTATTTATTCTGTATCTTGTGCGCAGGGTAATGAAATGGCTTACTGTCTGGAAAACTGGAATTGCAGAGTTGAGTTTTAACGACATGTTGGCAAGTTGTTCAGGGCTTGGCTCTTTGGTTTGGTGAAGGTTGAGTTGTTCGAGGGGTAGAGTACTGCGATGTCTGTCTGGGAGGGAGGTGCGTCTGGCCTATTGTTATTTAAGACATTGGGATACAAAAACAGCACATTCTCGACGACAACTTGTAAAGACTGAGAATACATTGACAGGTGATTCGCTGCCCCCCCCCCCCCACCCCCACCCCCCTCCCTCTCCAGTCAGTAATAGTTTGGACTCGCTGTTTCGTGGTCAGTCCAGGTTTCCATCAAGGACAACAGACAGAACTCTCCCTCATCTCAGCTGATAGTCATCCTTTTGTCTTGCATCTGACAGTGTATTTGTCGTTTTACTGGGTTTCCTCTGTGTGTGTGTGTGTCTGTGTGTCTGTGTGTGTGTGTGTGTTTCTTTCTCTCCGCCTTTCTGTCTCAGTCAGTCTGTTTATCAGCCTTTCTGTCTGTCTGTCTGTCTCCCTCTCTCTCTGCCTTTCTGTGTTTCAGCCAGTCTGTTTGTCAGCCTGTCTGTCTATCTCTGTCTGTCAGTGTGTCTGCCTGTCACCCTCCCACTACTCAGTCCACTCTCCACTAAACGCTAAAGCCATGTTGTCAGTCATGTTGTTTGAGAAGCTGAGAGTGGGTGTGATCCATAGTGGGTAGCTCTTTTGGTGTACATCTCAGAGGGTGATGCGGGTGCACTGGAGGCCTTGGGGAGAGACCTGTGGATTGAGGCTGACAGTGATGTGCACCAGACAGCTTTGATGACGTGGCAGCCAGCTAGTGGCTGGAAGGGCACTTGGTACCAGGTAGATTCAGCCATGGGGAGGGCGCGGCCGAGAGTGCCAGATGTGCACTTTATTCAGCTGAAAGCTCGTGATTGCAGTGCGCACTTCACTTAATTTTTGTTTTCTTTCCACTGCATATTTTTGTCGTCGTCTTCTCTTCTTCCCTTGTGTTCTGTCAGAGGGGGAAGAGACGTGCTGTTACACATCACACAATGGATCAGGCGAAAGGTTGTCAGGTGGAAAACATCCCTCAGGATGTCACTATGCTCTTTCAGCACTCAGTGGAAACTCTTCTCAGGCGATGTCTGTTAAGCGCCACGTGGATTTGGCGGTCTGTTTCTGGGCTGTAGATGAGCATGCTATTTTGTTTCTTCTCCTGGGCTGTATTGTTAGCACAGTGTACTGGGCTGTGAGGTCATGCAAGGCGTTATGTGGGGAGAAAACCAGCAAAAGATAATTTAGGGGTGAGAAAACACCTTGGCCCTTCTTAAGTTCCTCCTCTCTTCTTCTTTCCCCTTCTGTTCACATCAGCCTCTGATTGCGAAAGCAAGCATTCTTTGGCTTTTTTGGCCTGATCAGTGAGATCACTTGTTTCAGTTGTTTCAGTTTAAAGGAGGTGTCAAGCGTACGGACTGATCCATGTACGCTACACTACATCTACTTTAAAAAAAAAGAAAAAGAAAAAAAGGGGGAGTGTGTGTGTGTGTGGTGGGGGGAGGAGGGGGGAGGGGGGGGATCAGATGCTTTGCCAACGTCTAGACCCAGTGCGTTGGTAGAGCTTCCTTTCCTCATTGTAGGGCGTGACTGTTCAAGAAGGACAGACAGTCAGCCTGTGCTGTTGGGGATCAGAGGAAATGTCATGTATAGTGAGACGGTTACTTGGCTCTTGGGAGTGGATGATCACAGATTGACATAAGTTTACAGCTGGGCCAACAGCAAAGTCAGAGCTGTGTTAACAGTGGTTTCTCCATTGCAGTATGAAATCATTTACAGCTTAGTCGTTTGTGAAGGACTATGACTTTCAAACTAGGAGGCAAAATTGCACTGGCTCTTGGTGCTGCAGCTTTGGGGGCTAGTTGGCCTTTGGGAACTATCCCAGCGCCGACTGTCCTGAAACCCTCTTGGCCGAGAGAGTGGGTGTGTAACTTGGGCAAGACACTCTCCACTATAATCAAATTCTAGCCCACAAAGTCGGGACAGCAGTTGCCTCCTCAGCTGTTCTGGTGGTCATAGTCGGACACGACTGACTGTCATACAGGAAACTGGATGATACCAGAGACGGCATGTTCTCTGATGATACCTCCAGAACTAAACCTGATGCGGCCAGTTGCAGCCTGTGGCACGTGCCTGTGGCAGCAACTATGAACTTGGTGATGGACTTATTCCATACTCCTGCACTCTGCTTTGATCCATAATTCACACAAATCCCCCCCCCTCCCCGCCTCCCCCCTCCCCTCCCCCTCCCTCCGCCCCCTGCCTGAGTACCCAGGTGCAAACTGTGCACGTTCTTTGTAGGATGTCAGCGTCCATGTTGAGGAGGCTCTCTCTCTCTCTCTCTCTCTCTCTCTCTCTCTCTCTTTCTCACACACACACACACACACACACACACATGGTGCACACACACACACAGCACACACACACACACACACACACACACACACTCTCTCTCTCTCTCTCTCTCTCTTAAAATAATAGGAACATATCTTTGGTCCCAAAATACTCGGGTTTCCGGAACTGAAAGCATGCATACCTGTGAAGAAGTGGTCCTGTTAACTGGTGGCTGAGTCACTGGTACAGGTACTCGTACCATCTCTGCAGCACACTGACAAGAAAAGCTTTGTCGGTGGTGGAGTGGTGGAGAGGGACGGAGGAGGTTGGAGAGTGTGTGGGTGTGGGGGCCTCGGGGTTGGAGGCAGGGCGCTGTTTGTTTTATTGTCACTTAGCGGCACTATCGGGGAGTTCTCTAGGTCTCTCTCTCTCCCCGAAACACACACATACACATACACACACACGCACACGCACACACACACACACACACACACGGCTTTTACAGTCCATTCCCCCCCCTCCCCCCCCCATCCTTCAACAACAGACAGCAGTACAGGCAGGGAACGGAGAAGGGGGTGTGATAGAGCGTATGTGTGGAGCGATGTTAGTTAGCAAAGGATGGTGTGGTTTAGGTAAAAGGGATAGGAGTAGAGGAGGATTTCGGAATGAATCGGAGAGAGGGCATAGGTCAAAAGGCCAGAGAGCAGAGCCGGGTATCTGGTAGGTAACACAAGGGTCGGTCGGTCGGTCAGACAGGTAAGGTAGGAAGGGATGGGGTGGTTTGGATTACCACTCAGGCACCCTCCCAATTTCCGTGTTCCCCCCCCCCCCCCCTTTCACTTTGCGTACCTGCCTGCTTGATGCCTTCCTGCTGTGGGGGTGCTGGCCGAGTGCCCACTGCCTTGTTCCTGCCTTGCTTGCAGGCCACTGTGCTGCTGCACTCTGCTGCTTTCACCTGGCTTTGAACCTCTACCCACCACACACACACACACACAGTTCACCCTTCCATCCCTCCCTCCCTCCCTCCCTAACACCCCCACCCCCGGCCCCATCCCCTCCTCCTCTCCCGATGCCTTTGACCGCTTTCATCTCTGCTCTGCTGCCTGCTTGCCTGCCTGCCTGCCTAGCGTGCTTTTGGTCAGCCAAAATGGTGGGTTGGGGGTGGGTGGAGGAGTTGGGGGGGGGGGGGGGGGGGTGGAGGGGGTAAGGTTTGGGGGGGTGAGGGGGGTGGGGGGAGCGGAGGGATAACTACTGTCAGCTGCTGACGAGAGATATACTTGTTGTAGTCCTGATTAGCGTGGCTTTTTTTTTTTTATAGAACCCACCGGGCCCAACCCACCGCACACACACACACACACACACACAACACACACACACGTACGTACGTGTGCAGCCACGTCCGTACAGGTAGATGCTAATGCTCTTTTTGTCTGTCTACGTCTGTTTGGCTGTCTGGCTGTCTGTCTGTCTGTCTCTTTCTCTTCCCCTGCCTCTTTCTTTCTTTCTCTCGTTCTTCCTTCCTTCCTTCCTTTCTGTTTCTCTTTCTGTTTCTGTCTGCCTCTTTCCCGTATAATCATTCCCCCCACCTTTCTTACTCCCTCTATCCGTCCGCGGGGCCATCCCTTTGCCCTGTGTGTCTGCTCACGTGTCTGTCTCTCTGTCTTAGTGTGCGTGCTGTTTGTTTGTGTGAAGGCCTTATTAGTCTCCCTTGTGGTATATCTCGGGCAACGCGAAAGACCTCGCGTCAGCAGGCATGCGGAAAGCCTTAGTAACCCCCTAGTGCCAGTAGACACTGCAGAAGGCCTCTGTAGTAACCCTCTACTGGCTGAAATACTTGATAACTGTAGAAGGCCCCAGTAACATTCTGGTGGCTGTAATAACTGCAAAAGGCCTCAGTAACATTCTGGTGGCTGTAATAACTGCAAAAGGCTTCAGTAACCCTCTGGTGGCTGAAATACGTAATAACTCTAGAAGGCCTGAGTAACCTTCTGGTGGCTGTAATAATTGCATAAGGCCTCAGTAACCTTCTGGTGGCTGTAATAACTGCAGAAAGCCTCAGTAACCTTCTGGTGGTTGTAATAACTGCAGAAAGCCTCAATAACCTTCTGGTGGCTGTAATAACTGCAGAAAGCCTCAATAACCCAATGGTGGCTGTAATAACTGCAGAAAGCCTCAATAACCCTATGGTGGCTGTAATAACTGCAGAAAGCCTCAGTAACCCTATGGTGGCTGTAATAACTGCAGAAAGCCTCAGTAACCCTATGGTGGCTGTAATAACTGCAGAAAGCCTCAGTAACCCAATGGTGGCTGTAATAACTGCAGAAAGCCTCAGTAACCTTCTGGTGGCTGTAATAACTGCATAAAGCCTCAGTAACCCTATGGTGGCTGTAATAACTGCAGAAAGCCTCAGTAACCCTATGGTGGCTGTAATAACTGCAGAAAGCCTCAGTAACCTTCTGGTGCTTGTAATAACTGCATAAAGCCTCAGTAACCCTATGGTGGCTGTAATAACTGCAGAAAACCTCAGTAACCTTCTAGTGGCTGTAATAACTGCAGAAAGCCTCAATAACCTTCTGGTGGCTGTAATAACTGCAGAAAGCCTCAGTAACCCTATGGTGGCTGTAATAACTGCAGAAAGCCTCAGTAGCCCTATGGTGGCTGTAATAACTGCAGAAAACCTCAATAACCCTCTGGTGGCTGTAATGACTGCAGAAAGCCTCAATAACCCTATGGTGGCTGTAATAACTGCAGAAAGCCTCAGTAGCCCTATGGTGGCTGTAATAACTGCAGAAAACCTCAGTAACCCTCTGGTGACTGTAATGACTGCAGAAAGCCTCATTAACCTTCTGGTGACTGTAATAACTGCAGAAAGCCTCATTAACCTTCTGTTGGCTGTAATAACTGCAGAAAGCCTCAATAACCCTATGGTGGCTGTAATAACTGCAGAAAGCCTCAGTAACCTTCTGTTGGCTGTAATAACTGCAGAAAGCCTCATTAACCTTCTGGTGGCTGTAATAACTGCAGAAAGCCTCAATAACCCTATGGTGGCTGTAATAACTGCAGAAAGCCTCAGTAACCTTCTGTTGGCTGTAATAACTGCAGAAAGCCTCATTAACCTTCTGGTGGCTGTAATAACTGCAGAAAGCCTCATTAACCCTCTGGTGGCTGTAATAACTGCAGAAAGCCTCGGTAGCCCTCTGGTGGCAGTCAGTAGACATGCAGAAGGCTTCCAGGTCCAGCCAACGCCGAATGATGACCAAGAATCGGCGGTGCAAGGGGAAGAGGTGGGTTGGGGGAGGAGAGGAAGATGGGTGAGTGCGGGGAGGGGAGGGAGGGGGGCATCGCGGTACTGCCCCGGAAAGGGATTAGTTGGCAGCAGCAAGCTGCCAGCACCAAATCGATTCTGTCAGGAGCCAGGATGAGGTGGCCTGTGAGATCGGGTGGTGGAGAGGGGTGGGATGGGGGGCGTAGAGATTGGGGTGGGGGTTGGTGGTGGAGGGTCAGACTGCAGAATACGGGATTAAGTGTCGCTGTAACAGGTAAGCAAGGTCGGCGGATCGTCCGGAAAGATAAATAACATCCGCCCCGTGATCGCAACCGGAACCCACCTCGCGCCTTGGAACCCCCCGTCCTTTCCTCTCGCTTTATGTTGCATGGCTGCTGCCGAAACATGACCCACGGAGCTGTCACCACATAAAAGCACAGTGTATGTTGGCATGGAAAGCAGTACGGAGTTTTGATTTCTTTTCTTCATATGGTGTTAGTACTCATTGGTACACCCCCAGCTCAGCTGGGATTCAAAGATGTGCGCTGGAGAGAAATGAAAGCTCTGAGCATGGACATCGAGTCTTTGGAGGGACGTGCAGCCGACCACACGACGTGGAGAGATGTTCAGCACAGACATGCAGAAAGGAGCTCAGCGTCTACAACAGACAGGGCACCACTTACAGGTGTGTCCAGAGACTTCCACTGACCACATTCTATCTGCGTTTGTCGCAAGCGACGCTGCCGCTCCTTCCGAGCAGCCGGCCAAATGGACAGCTGTGATGATGCATCATCTTTGCTCAACCCTGACCGAAGGGGGCCTCAACACTGTCCTGTTTCCCAAGCTGATAATCATTGTGGTCTGTTCACATCTGCTGTCACCCACCCAGACCCGGACAGGCTGCTGGGAAAAGATATGTCTGTGGGGGGGAAACAGACAAGTGTTGGTGGGACAACAGGTAAAGGAGATGGAGTGTGTCACTGCTGTTGCTGCTTCTGCTGCAAATGATCCTGTTCCTGTTTCTACTTCGGGTTAAAGGTCCACAGACTTTTACTAAGCTTTAGTGGCAGTGATTTCCAGTTCCCTGTGTCCGTGACACGGCATAGGAAAGCGGAGCTCAGTCCTGTCCTGCTTTCCCAACCAAAGTCAGGTCTCCATTGACTTCTGGGTGGGGTGGAGAAAATCGGGGTTAAAGGTCTTTCCAAAGGACACAACACCATGCCGGAACGAGGCCTCAAACACCTGATCCCTGGATCAGAAGTCCACTGCCGATCAGAGTTTGCCAAAGCGCATCCTACATGCCTGTTTCTACTGCACTGCGTATTTTGCCACAGTTACCGCTGCTGTTGCGGCACAAAAAAAAAAAAAAAAAAAAAGATGCACAGTTTGTATCCTCTTAGGGACGAGACATGAATGTTTGGCTGGTGCACCAAGGCGCAGCAACACAACACTTTTCGTCACCAACACTTGCAGAAAGTAAACAAAACGTTATTCCATTTTAGTCGCAGGACTTCGCAGGTTTTTCATAAACTTGGTTTAAATAATCTTTAATTATTCAACAATATACATGATTACAGTGCAATGAATGACAAAAGAGCATCAGCAAGCTTAAAGCTTATACTGTGCTCACAACGTTGTACTTCAATTTTATCATGACGGCTGATGAACCATATTATCAGTTGTATCAGATAACATTCATAAACAGTAAGTAATGAAATAAAGCAAATAAACAAACAGTACATTTACGAAATTCTGACAGATCAGTGGCCAATCCATTCAACTTTGAATATTTGGTCAGTCAAATAAATCCATATTTTACGAATAGAATCATGTTGTACCCTTTCTTCACAATACTTTCTAAGCTAAAATCTATTTGAATCGGAGATAAACTGGTGAACAGTTTGAAATATGAATAAAATTATATATGTATGATTTTGGAGAACAGGATCTCCATGCTACAGAGTTTTAACGTGCATGTAGTTTGGAGATAAATTTAAGATTGTGTTTGCCCGAGCCATATGAAAGTTTTGACAAAATGATAAATAATGTTCAGCAGTTTCGCTTGCAGTGCCACAAGCACAAAGTGGGTCGCTTATTAAGTGTTTGTTGAACATTATCTTCTCTTAAACTTCATTTAGTAAGGTGCTTGGACACGCAGAGGGATGCCATAAAATACTTACCATAGCGAAGTTGACAGTGAATGGCAACAGAAGGGCAAGTTATGAAAATATGGTGATGAGGAAAGGAAGCTTCGTGTGAAAAGAATGTGTTGATGGGAAAGAAGGGGGGAGCGACTCGACAGTGTTGTTATGGAGAAGTGGATGAAATCAGGATAATAAAAGGTATGGTGGGGCTGAGGACAAGTGAGGGAGGGAGAAGGGAAAAGGGGTGGGGGTGAGTGTGATGGTTGTCCTGGGAATGCCAGGATGAATACTGCCCCCACCCTCTCCCAACATAAAGAAGGAAACTGTCTCACTCAAATTCTGTCTTGTCGCGTGCATGGCAACGATAACGATGTTGATAGTTATTATTCTTTGACATGTCCTTCTTCGTGGTGGGCGCCTGTAAAAGAAACTCCAGAGCGAGACGAATTAATTAACAAAATAATGGACATTGACTGTCATCATATTCTTGATGTTTGTCTTGATAGTGTCTCACTGGTTGGCTGTATGAAAACGTAATGGTTTCCTGTGGAATAGGACAGTTCGGAGTTCATGAGCGTGTCCTCCCGCTCTGGGGAAGATGCATGATAATGACAGAAAAAAAAAGTTGGATCCGAAAGATTAATATGCTCTTAGTGGGCTGTCCCCGATGAAGTTTTTCAGGTTCATGTATTTCCTGTATTACTTTCTCTCGCCTTTGTCGGGTTTTTTGTTGTTGTTTTTTTCTTTCTTCAGCTTACCATCGTCAGTTTCTGAGATCTTTATAACTCGGTCAACTCTTCATCGACTGAAGAACTGGTTTCCTGCCATGTTCTTTCCCCGCAATGTTTAGTTGATCAATAATTGTTTACTTTGTACTCAGGTGAATTACGCGTTCTCTCTCTCTCTCTCTCTCTCTCCCTCTCTCTCTCTCGCCGGTTCGCGTTTTCTTTGTTTTCTGTTATTCTTTTCATCTCTTTTTAGTTGCTTTCCCCCATTACGAAGACCCGTCTTCGTTGTTTACGAACTGTTTTATCTTGGTTTTGGCTGTTTGCCGCCACCTCCTCCTCCCCCCTCTCCCCCCCTTTCTTACCCCCACCACGTCAGCACGATGAGCATTGCGTACTTTTGAGTTACACCAACATCTCGGGCTGTCTGTTTCAGCACCCTGTCTCCATGTGCCTTCGTGTTGATGAATAAGTTCATGCAGTTGATCTGCTTCACATCAACAGTTTATAAACTGAGCTGTCTCCGTCTTTTGACCTCATGGCTTACCAGGAAAACTTTGGAAACAATACTGTGTTTTTGTGTTATGCAGTGTGTGTGTGTGTGTGTGTGTGTGTGTGTGTGCGTGTGTGCGCGCGCGCCCCATTCCCTTTGCACGTCTTGTCTCAGTGCTTCCTCATCGATTGTGGAGACATGAACTGAAGGGATGATTGGGATGTCTGACTCGCTTTTGTTTGAATTAATTGCCCTTCGTTTTGTTTTCGTTTGTGTCTAGGATTTCCAAAGAATACCATTTTAATTTTCACTTTAAAACAACAACAAAATGTTCAGATTGTTGTCACTCTTCTTTTTAAACAGCTTCCTTTTTTCTAAAACGAAAACAAAATAATAATAATAATAATAATGTGTGTTTGAAGGATGGTCGAGGAGAAAGGATTCAGATCGGTTTTAGGCACGCTGTAGTTAGCCATCGTCTCAATAATCAGTATAATAAGGGCAGGTAACGTTTGTGTGTAACAAGTTATTCTTCAGTATTCCTCAAGACACACGAAATAAATCCATGCAGGCATTCCCTGTCCAGGAACAGCCTGAAGCTGGATATTTGATGACCATAGTTCATCAACACAAGTGGGAGTCCTTCCCTCCTCACAGTATCGATCGTAACTGATCACACAAACGGCTTTAATTTGAACGGCAGCAGGCGGGCCAAGTAATTTACGGCTGAGTAGACCCACTGGTGATTGGTCAACACGGTGAAGGGAGATGGAAAGGAGACGAATCGGCGACGCTGTTGATTAAACGAACAGCTGCCATTTTGCATGCGAACCCCCCCAGCTGTTGTTTTGTAATGCTGATCATGGCAGGTCAGCGGCGAGGTGTTCGTATTACGCCCGCTGATATGAGAGCCAGTTTGTATCGACAGATGTTTGCAGCTCCTCAGGGTGATGTAAAAGATTGCACTAAAAGATGTAAAATGGATGGAAAATGAAAAATGCAACCGTAGCTTGTCTTGTAGTTAAGATAAGCTTCTGAGGGATCTCGGCACACACGTTCACGTGAAGAATGAAAACGAAGGATGAGGAACGGAAGTCTGGGTTTAACATTCCAGTTGAAGATCACACACACACACACACACACACACACACACACACACACACACACACACACACACACACAGAGGCTGTAAGTGTACGTCGTACGGGTCGAGTTAATCTTGTGCTTCAGGGAGGCCGACGGCGACCCCACAACAAGAGGAGAGAGAAGCCGAAAGAGCACTGATTGGAAACAGATCGTTGTGTGGTGCCACTATCGTTTCACCCACACCTGATCAGGCTTCTCCCCCACACAACCCCAACACCGGTCTTTTTCTTTTCACTCTCTCTCGGTCCTATCTCACACTCACTTCTTTCCATCCCGCTTCATTTCAAGTGTTTACTGCGGGCACAATTTGCGGGTTTAGCGTTTAATTAAGTGTTAGGCTGGGCCCAGGGCGGTTGGCACGAGATCAATCTGCAGCCAGAGCGTTTACGTCACCAAGGAAGAACAGTTCTAGCAGAGGGTTATGATGAGAGTTACTCAGAGGCAGTTCTTTCCGACCCCTCCCCTCCCCTCCTTTTGTGGGGGCTGGGATTCACGTGTTTGTCTCGTCCTTGTGCAGCTGCTTGAAGAGTAGGTGTTTCGTGGAGCATCACTTGTCGGTCTAGCTAGAGGAATGTTGTCTTCCCTAGTGCTGAAGAATTCTTTAGCTTGACCCCGTCTGAAAAAACAACAACAACTGCCTGCCAGAGAGGAAACAGACCTGTCATCCTGGGGTGTCACATCCCACCATGGCGTCACATGGAATGAAGTACAATGGACAGAGGACCAGAACCCGAGGAGGAAGAGAGGCGAATCCCTGTTTCTGTCCTCACTGTCGGTCAGGCAGCGATAAAAAAAGGACTGAACCATCAGCACAGCGAAACCTTGCAACGGGACTGAAAACTTGCCACAGAAGAATGCAGCGCAGCTGTCTGAAAGGATAGAAGGCCGGGCCAGCCTTGCATAGTCTTAGGATGAAACGAGGGCTCTTTGAGTAGCTGAGGGTTTGGACAGTGAGCTTTTCCTCCAACAACCTGACTAGTCATGGCCTTTCCCCCAGTAACCTGATTAGCTAGGGCCTGTCCTCTCATATCCTGACTAGACTGGCTAGAGCCTTTTCTACCAGCCAAAGCCTTCCCTCTGACAACCTGACCAACCAAGGGCTTCTCTCTAACAATCTGACCAACCAAGGGCTTCTCTCTAACAACCTGACCAGCAGCCAAGGCCTTTCCTTTTACAACCTGACCAGCCAAGGCCTACCTTCTAGCAACCTGACAAGCCATGGCATTTCCACTCACATCCCAGCTAGCCAGAGCATTTCCTCTCACATCCCAGCTAGCCAGAGCATTTCCACTCACATCCCAGCTAGCCAGAGCATTTCCACTCACATCCCAGCTCGCCAGAGCATTTCCACTCACATCCCAGCTAGCCAGGGCATTTCCACTCACATCCCATCTAGCCAGGGCATTTCCTCTCACATCCCAGCTAGCCAGAGCATTTCCTCTCACATCCCATCTAGCCAGAGCATTTCCTCTCACATCCCAGCTAGCCAGAGCATTTCCTCTCACATCCCAACTAGCCAGAGCATTTCCTCTCACATCCCAGCTAGCCAGAGCATTTCCTCTCACATCCCAGCTAGCCAGGGCATTTCCTCTCACATCCCATCTAGCCAGAGCATTTCCTCTCACATCCCAACTAGCCAGAGCATTTCCTCTCACATCCCAGCTAGCCAGGGCATTTCCTCTCACATCCCAGCTAGCCAGAGCATTTCCTCTCACATCCCAGCTAGCCAGAGCATTTCCACTCACATCCCAGCTAGCCAGGGCATTTCCTCTCACATCCCAGCTAGCCAGGGCATTTCCACTCACATCCCAGCTAGCCAGAGCATTTCCACTCACATCCCAACTAGCCAGAGCATTTCCACTCACATCCCAGCTAGCCAGAGCATTTCCTCTCACATCCCAGCTAGCCAGGGCATTTCCTCTCACATCCCAGCTAGCCAGAGCATTTCCTCTCACATCCCAGCTAGCCAGAGCATTTCCTCTCACATCCCATCTAGCCAGGGCATTTCCTCAAACAACCTAACTAATTAGCCCTGGTATTTTCTTTGATATCATTTTTCTCTAACAACCTGACTATACTTGCCAAGGCCTTTCCTTTCCTTCCCTTCCCTTCTACTTCACACCTCGCCTCGCAGCGCCGTGGAACAGCTGTGGACCTCACCCACCACCCCACCCCCAGGTGAGAATGGCTTCACAAGCGTGACTCAGGAGCCGAGCAGGTGGTTCCCTTCCTTCCTCAAATCATTTCCACCTGCAGACAGCAGGATGGGCTGCAGACTGAGTGGGGTGAAGGGGGCAGGGAGGAGCGAGGGTGTCTGTGCACCACTCCAACCTTGTGTTTTCCGAACTGTCTGCTCCTCCCATGTGGTTCAGCTTTGTTTGCCATGTCAGCGGAATATTCCGCCCAGGGCCAACAGTTCGGGAAGCTATCTTGCTGCGTAGCTTTAAAACGATAATGATAAGAAAAAAACAGACCTCAGTTTGCAATAAATAAGGAAACTGAACTTCTCCAGACACGAATCGTGTCCTCCAAACTTCTGTGATGGCATCCAGCTGTTTTGACTGATGTCTTGCGATTATCGACGAAGAGTGGAACAGAAAGTTGTCCGAGTCATTCATCAA
>NC_134891.1:27672884-27675384 GCF_041734735.1 Babylonia areolata
GGGTTGGGGGGGGGGGGGAGAGACTGAAGGAGGCAGAGGTGGATGGAGGAGGAGGAAGAAGAAAGAACAAGTGGTGTCAACTGCTGAGAGGCTTAATCAGCAAAAGACGTGGTTCTGGCTGGCTTGCCGACTGGAGCTGTTCTGGAGCTGCCAGGACCGCGAGGGGGCAAATGGTGCTCATGGAGCGGCACCGCAGTGGCTGACGCCCGTTCCCTGTTTCTGGCCCCCGGGACTCTCCCCTGTAGTCTGCGTGTTAGTCACGTGATGTCATTGCTGCTCGCGCACTCTGTGATGATTGACGGTCTGAGTGAAGGCAACAGGACAAGACAGATGGGGGAGCTGGCGTGTAACTGTGCAAGTTGGGAAATGGGGTAGATGGTGAAGAAATGTTTCCAAACATGACGGGTATTGTAATGTATTGCCTTGTAATGTAATGTAATGTAATGCAATGTAATGTAATGTGTTGTATTACTTTTTTTGTTTGTTACAACAGATTTCTCTGTGTCAAATGTGGGCTTCTGTTCCTTGGGGAGAGCGCGACGCCTCTGTGCATCGCCACTTGTTCTTTGTGGAAGTGTGTTTTGTCACCGTCGTGTGCTATGCGCACACTGCACACGGGACAACGGTTTATTGTCTGGGTGATAGGAAAAGACTGTCATCACACGGGACAACGGTTTATTGTCTGGGTGATAGGAAAAGACTGTCATCACACGGGACAACGGTTTATTGTCTGGGTGATAGGAAAAGACTGTCATCACACGGGACAATGGTTTATTGTCTGGGTGATAGGAAAAGACTGTCATCACACGGGACAACGGTTTATTGTCTGGGTGATAGGAAAAGACTGTCATCACACGGGACAACGGTTTATTGTCTGGGTGATAGGAAAAGACATCACACGGGACAATGGTTTATTGTCTGGGTGATAGGAAAAGACTGTCATCACACGGGACAATGGTTTATTGTCTGGGTGATAGGAAAAGACTGTCATCACACGGGACAACGGTTTATTGTCTGGGTGATAGGAAAAAACTGTCATCACACGGGACAACGGTTTATTGTCTGGGTGATAGGAAAAGACTGTCATCACACGGGACAACGGTTTATTGTCTGGGTGATAGGAAAAGACTGTCATCACACGGGACAACGGTTTATTGTCTGGGTGATAGGAAAAGACTGTCATCACACGGGACAATGGTTTATTGTCTGGGTGATAGGAAAAGACTGTCATCACACGGGACAATGGTTTATTGTCTGGGTGATAGGAAAAGACTGTCATCACACGGGACAGTGGTTTATTGTCTGGGTGATAGGAAAAGACTGTCATCACCCAGTTCACCACTCAAGATCCAGTGGGTGGTTGGGGCAGGAGGGGTGGTGGTGGTGGTAAAAATTCCGGTCCGTATTTGAGGACTTGAACCCGTGGACACTCACTTCCTAGCATTTACCACTTAGCCTCCACTCCATACGAAACGAAAAACCAATACAAAACAACAACAACAACAACAAATAAACAGCCCAAATGTAGATCAGTGCTGAGCAGTGTGGTGGGTTTTTTTCCGTTCAGCACTGTCACATGTGTGGCTGTGCTGCATCACGCAGAATGACTTGTTCCCCAGCTGTGCCCACCTGTCACCTGTGCAAACGAACGGACAACTAAGTCTCTCTCAGATCCCACGTGACCAGGCGCGTGCTGCTTACAGCGGTCCAGGTGACGTGGGTAGTTTATCTTTTCGCCCTGAGTACCAGCTGCAGTGTGACAAGGCAGACATGTTTCATTCTCTTCATTGGAAGGGGGAATACGCGATGGTGGTGGTGATGTGATAATTGACATGGATTATATTTTGGACGCTGGAGAGAAGATGGGATTTCATGACTCTGTCCCTTCGTGTAGGTTGTCTTGGGATCGCGACTGACGAATGGAAACATTGCCACGGTTTACAGCGTGCAAAGTATATTGTTGATCATTGTTGTTGTCGAGAACAGAAGGTACACTGTTTTAATTAATCTCTTCTGCTTTTCTTTGCACCTTCTGTTTGTCCAAAGGAAATAAATTGTCAATGTAGTCCCCCGTTCTGCTAAGTACTCCCAGACTCCGACACCACCGTCGCCAGCTACTCTGCTCTGTTTAGTTTTTGTTTGTGTCCTTCGTGGTCAACAGGAAAATATACAGCTTTTTGGATATGGTGATGTTCCATAAATTTCAGTGAAGGTCACAGTTATGTGTCCTTATTTCAGTGGTAATCAACCCAGCACATCAGCCATGCCAGTAAAGACCAAAAAAAAAAAAAAATGCATAGCTTTTGGGGCCAGTCACCCACCATACTTTTCAGCAGCAAACCCCCAAGTGTCATAAATCATGCAGCAATTATGCCTGTGCTTGTCATAAAGAATGTCCATGCAGCGCGAAGAACACGAGGCCCAGCACAGCGCTCGGCCACACGGACTGATGGATGGCACGAGGCGCGTATGGTCCGTGTGCAGCCTCTCCTCTCTCTCT
>NC_134891.1:27677884-27692884 GCF_041734735.1 Babylonia areolata
ATAAAGCTGGTTTAGAAAGACGGCAAACGGACTTAAGATGATTAGAGAGATTATTCTGGCATAAGTTAATGAGAGAAAGAGAGGATGTAGTCTGAAATGGATGAGAGAAATGATGCAGTCTGTAGCTGGTATGTGTTCTGATACGGACAAAGATTCAATGAAAGAGATGACAATAGAAGAACACCAGCGGCAGAAGTGACTATGTCCCTCAGTGCTTGACCTGGCTTGTAGAAACAGTCAGTGGGAATATGCCGTAATGATCTGGGCAATGTTAATATCACGTGCTCGACTTAAGTTAATTACCCTGGTGGCTGGAAAGTCACGTCTGTGGGAATCATGACAGCGTCAGCGAAAGGTCACTAGCGTTCCATCAAGCTTTGTCTTCAATGTCCGGAAACCCCGACATTTGTGTTCAGACTGGACGATCTTCCAGACCCAGAGACTGCGTCTGTGACTCTGTCGTGACTCTGGCACTGATGTGAGAGGTACCTGGACTGGTCAGGGCTTTCAGGACTGTGTTTGTTTTGTTTTTTTTCTGCAGCGTCTTCAAACTGGCTTTTGCAGTGGGTGTCCGGATGGACGATGAATTATTTCCAAACACGTGTATTTGGTTTGATCTTGATGTCCGAGTCAGTGATTGTTGGATCGTATGTTCTGAGTTGTAAATAAATATGTGTTGGGCAGTTGCTTTCCAATCGGGAATTCTTTGATTCGCTTTTATGAAACGTTAAGGATGGGATCAGTCGGTTTTTGGTGTGTGTGTGTGTGTGTGTGTGTGTGTGTGTGTGTGTGTGTGTGTGTGTGTGTGTGTGTGTGTTGTTTTTTGGACATGTTTCTTGGACTAACAAAAGAACAGGAGTTTGTTATGTTGTATACAAACTGGACGTTGCTTCAATATTTGGCTTTACTGATCAAGGCTCAGGTGATGGTTTATTCACACAGGTACTCAATTGAAATGGTAATTTTTTTGGGTGGGGGCAACTTGTATTTTATTCAGTGCGTCTGTAGTGTTTTGTTGACCGTCCGCGTTGGCAGATACTTCAGCCAACATTTCGTGAATCATCATGGCATCGATCTGTGGCTTGTTGTCTTGTGTCTGTCAGCTGGGTAGAGCTGGGGTCGGGGCGAGTGTAGGGGAAGGAGCGGGGGCGATAACTGGAGCCAAGGCAAGAGTTCCGTTCCTTGGTCTACATGGTGGAGCCCTCGATCCGCTGGCTTTGCTGTCTGCAATCCTAACTTAGCAACATACTTCAGAGAGGGTAGGGGAAGAAGGTGGTGTTGGCTGGTTAGGGAAGGTAGGTCGGACCGAGGCTGATGAAGCAACAGCGGGGTGCGTTGACAATCCAGCGCTGTGTGGTTGACAGTCCACTGGATAGTGACAAGCGGACCCTGCCGTTCTTCGGCAGCTGTCTAACCCTGGCTCCGGCAGATCGATGGCAGCAGCAAGCAGCGGCAGCAGCAGCAGGAAGACAGTGTCTGGCTCGCGCTTCGCCAGTCCGCCTTCTTTCTGCTGACGATTGCTAACAGTGCCGCTGCGTGATGCTGTGCAAGATGGGCCACCACCAGTGACTTCACCTTTACAACCAGGCCATTTATTCAACACTTGTTTTGTGTATATCAGGGTGTGTGAAGTGGAGAGAGAGAGAGAGAGGGGGGGGGCAGGGGGAGGGAGAGAGAGAGAAGGGCAAGGGGACGGAGGCAGAGGGGGCAGGGAGAGAGAGAGAGAGAGAAGGGCAGGGGGAGGGAGGCAGAGGGGGCAGGGAGAGAGAGAGAGAGAGAGAGAGAGAGAGAGAGAAAGGGCAGGGGGACGGAGGCAGAGGGGGCGGGGGAGAGAGAGAGAGAGGGAGGTTTACCTGTGAAACCCAAACAGGGAAAACCCAAACAGAGGATTATATAATAATAATAATAGACCATCACCACCTCACCAGCACTCACATTAATGAGAAATGATGTTAAGCGATTATAATCCTGTCCAGGACCTACGATCGATTGCACCCCGTTTAGCTACAGACGACTGAATTAATCAGAACTGTTCATTAGTTTAGTCTGTACCTGTGCAGGGTAAGCAGGGTAAGTAGCTTTCGGTGTCGGATTTCAAAATTAATGCTGCACACACACGCACGCACGCACGCACGCACGCACACACACACACAACACACACACACACACACACACACACACACACACACACACACACACTGAGGCTTCTCAGACCTGAACAGTGGCGTGACTGGTGGATGCCAGCACGAGCCACAAGTGCAGGGCTGATGATGGTGTGGGCTGAAGGGCCCGGACATGTACCACCTCAAGGAGCTGTGCACCCCCGTCTCCCCCTGTCTGTGGGTCAAGTCTTAGCTAAACCTCAGCGAGCTACATCTTTGCAAGGCCTCTGTGAGCTCCATCTTAGCTAGACCTCTGTGTGCTTGCTATACCTCTGTGGGGTACATCTTAGCTAGACCTCTGTAGGTTATATCTTAGACCTATGTAGGTTACATCTTAGCTAGACCTTTGTATTTCTCTTTTTCTTTTTCTTTTTTTGTCACAACACATTTCTCTGTGTGAAATTCGAGCTGCTCTCCCCAGGGAGAGCGCGTCGCTACACTGAGAACGCCACCCTTTTTTTTTCTGCGTGCAGTTTTATTTGTTTTTCCTATCGAAGTGAATTTTTCTACAGAATTTTGCCAGAGACAGCCCCTTTGTTGCCGTGGGTTCTTTTACGTGCGCTAAGTGCATGCTGCACACGGGGCCTCGGTTTATTGTCTCATCCGAATGACTAGCGTCCAGACCACCGCTCATGGCCTGGTGGAGGGGGAGAAAATATTGGCGACTGTACCATGATTCGAACCAGTGCGCTCAGATTCTCTCGCTTCCTAGGCGGACGCGTTACCTCTAGGCCATCACTCCAGATACTCACCTTTGTGAGTTACATCTTAGCTAGACCTCTGTGGGCTACATCTTAAACAATCTATGCGTTGATGATTGTTTAAGATGTAGACTTGTTTTGGTCACATCTCAGCCTGATGTCTGTGGGTTACATTTTGATAGACCTTGCATCTTTGGTAGACTTTTGGGGGGGTGGGTGGGTGGGGTGGTGGTGGTGGTGGGTTATTCTGCATTCTGTGCGTTACGTCTTTGCTAGACCTCTGTTGACTTCGTTTTGAGACACTCTGTGTGGGTTACACCTTAGCTAGACCTTTCTGGGTTACATCTTTGCTAAATCTGTATTGGTTACATCTTGGACACTCTGTGGGTTACATCTCAGCATGGCCACTGTGGGTTGGGTTACGTCTTTGCCACATCTGTGTGGGTTACATTATAGACACTCCGAGTGGGTTACTGACGTCTTAGCTAGACCTCTGTGGCTTACTTCGTAGCAAGACGTCCATGGGTTACATTTTAACTCGAAATTTTGTGGGTTGCATCTTAGCTAGACCTCCATGGATTATATTTTCAGCTAGACCTCAGTGGGTTATATTTTTTTAGCTAGACCTCTTTGGGTTCCATTTTAGCGTGATGTGTTTGGGTTACACCCTACTCTGACGTCTGTGGGTTGCGCCTTCACCTGGATGTCTGTGGTGTAGAGATACACACAACTGTGGGTGGGAGTCAACAAGTGACGACCGCTGAAAACTCGGCACCCTGCCCCTGCCCCCGCTCCCGCCACCCCCTCCTCCCCCCCACGTCCCCCCCACACTCCCATCCCACTTCCACACCTCTTCCCCCCCCCCCCGCGTCCCTCTCTGTCTGGGAGCTGTCAGCGCCGAGACCAGCAAAAGCAACTCGCTGTCAAGAGACAGTTGGAACTTGAAGCCCACCACCATTCATCCCCCTTCTGTTTCTCTGTCTGTTTGCTTTTAATCTCTGCCACTTTTTTTTTAGGGGTGGGGTGGGCGGGGGTGGGGGTGGGGGGGGGGGCGTTGTTTTTGCTTTTTTGGTTGTTTTTTTTTTTTGGTTTTCTTTCTGCTTTCGTTTGTTGTGATCGCAGCATGCAGACGGTCCGTATCTCAGTCAGACTCCGTCTCCGGTTTGCCGGTGAAGCCCCCTTTGGGGGTGGGGGGGTGGGGGTGGGGGTTGGGTGTGTGGGGTGCAGAGAAAGCCCGCCCCCCCCCCCCCACACACACACACACTCCCACCATCGCCGCGTCCCTTCTCCTCTGCAGCCCCCCCCCCCCCACACACACACACCTCCCCTCCTGAAGTTTATTATTCCTGTGAATCATGTCCCGTTTGCTTTATTCACTTTATTCAGGAGACACACCAGAATAAGGAAAAGACTGATAATTATGCTGTTTTTCGTGAGACATGTCATCGATAGGGGTCCATGTATCGGCAGGCGCTTTTGTTGTTGTTGTTGCAGCGGCCATCCTGGCAGAAACTTGTCATGTTTGCGCATTAACTCACTCAATACGGCCAGTCCTCTCTTCTCCTCTACACAGACCCCTCGGATGTCCAGTGGGTGTCTGTTGACCCAACCTTTAGCTTCCGTCGTCAGAACTGTGGTATTCTTTGTCAACGTTCACCTCTTCAGTATAAGATCGTTCCGCTTGCAATATTTTAATGATGGTAATTGGGGTGAAACGCTGTTAACGTCGTCTCTTTCGCCGTTCGTATGGAGAGAGTTAATGAAGGGGGAGGGAAGGATGAGAGTGGCGATTGAAAAGACTTGGGGGACACATTCATGTTGCAGGAGTCCCCCCCCCCCCCCCCCCCAACCCCCCCAACCCCCCTAGAACGCCAAACGAACGTCCCACTCGGACAAAACATCTTGGACTCACCTCCTCGAACAACTGATCGTTCACCGAGCCAAGACCCAAGTCATGAACAACTAGACCTCAAGGGCATCAGCCAACAGGTCGTTAAACCCAGCTCTTTCTATCTTCACATGTTGGCGGTGTGCTGAGAGCAGTAGCATCTAACCCCGCCCCGGATGCAGAGTTTTTCCTATGGGCAACTTCCCAAAATAGCCCCCCCCCCCCCACCACCACCTTCCCCCCAACCCCATCCCACAGGATACGTCTTGAATGTCCTGGAGTGACCCCTCTCTCCCCTTGCACCCCCCTACCCCCTCTCCCCGGCTTTAATCCGTTTTTCTTCTTCTTCGTCTTCTTCTTCGGTGACTGAAGCAGAAGCCCATTCTTCTCAGGTCTTGTGGCAGGGAACAGAAAGCCGCCGCCCGTGTGTTCTGTCAGTCAGACAGCTGAGCGCTGGCATCAAGATAAGGGGGGGGGGGGGGGGGGGGGAGGCAAGGTCTGGACGTATACCTGGAATGTCTTTTTGTTCAGCCAGCGGCCCTTAGAGAGTTCCAGACGTCTTGTTTCCAGCGGCATCGACGCCACCTGCTGTGTACCCGGTTCTCAGTTAGTTTGAGTTCGTGTCGGTCTTCACAGGTCGGCCTGGCGTGGTTCGCATGCCCCGCGTCGGATGGACGGGGTCATGGGGCATTGTTCTCGCTTTACGCGGCGCTGTCTGGGGGATCCACTTGATGACTCAACAAAAGCCAGACATTCTCTTCGGTTCAGCTCCACACCACGAAACACGTGGGTCATCGGTTACTTATCTATCTACATAGCTCGTCGATTACTTAGTCTATCTCTCCATCTCATTCTCTGTTTGTCTATCTCTATTTAGCTACATAGCTGAGGACCTTTACTCGAGTCTTTCTGTTACGAATTTACCGTTACCTGGCTTTGCCTGATGTCCTTATCAGACACAGTCCCTTGATTAATTATTTCTTTATTTTTTAGAACTTACACATGCGGGGGGGAAAAAACCTAAACGAACAGAAAACAAAACAAAACACAAAAAACCAGGCTTATCAAGCTAACAGTCTCACCAGTAGGTGAAAACAGAGTCTGCTCAGAAAGGAGGTTTATCGTATCGTATCGTATCGTATCGTATCGTATCGTATCGTATTGCATTGCGTTCCATTGCATTGCATTGCACCTTGTGGTACTTTTGGTCACACCAACTTTCTCTGTGGGAAATAAGAGCTGCTCTACCTGGGGAGAGCGAGTCGACAATACAATACAGTACAATGCAATACACTTAAAGAGCCGTTTTGTGGTGCCTGTGCCAGCAGGGAAGCCGCACTGCGTGATCAGAATGTGACCTCTCTTGTCTTCAGGGCCACTACGGCACACCTTGCCAGTAGTCTGGGGGGGGGGGGGGGGGGATGGGGGGAGGGGGCGGGTGGGGGGGGGTGGGGGGGGGGGGGGGGGGGGGGGGGGGGGGGGGGGGGGGGTCCTGGCCGAGATGGATATCGGTGATGTCTGTGTTGTTGCCAGTGTTTAGTTTGGGTCCAGTGAGGATTCAGCAAAAGCTGTGGCGTCTTAGCCATCTCCTCAGCCACGGCAGCACAGACGCGCGCGCGCGCGCGCGCACACACACACACACACACACACACACACACACACACACACACCACACACACTCGCTCACTCGCATGCACACACACACACACATACACAATCGCACACATAATCACACACACACACACACACACACAAGCACGTACGCACACATGCACACACACACACACACACACACACACACACACACACACACACACACACAAGCACGCATGCACACACACACACACACACACACACACACACACATAATCACACACATACACACACACACACTCACACACACACACACACACACACACACACACACACACACACACAAGCACGCATGCACACACACACACGCGCGCGCAGCCACTGGGACACCGTCAGTTGATATGGAAGAAAGATTCTTGATTGTTTGTATCATTAATGATATGTTATTTGTTAATTGATGTGTATGTTTGAGTGATTGAACGAATGAGACCTATTTCTAGTTTTGGACATCACTCTGCTAGTTGTTTGATATTGCAGGTGTAAAAGATGACTGCTTGTAAATGCTTCAATACCCCGAAGGGGGCACGCGAAATAAAACTTGTTTGGCCTTGCCTTGCCTTGCCTTGCTTTGTCCCGGGGACGAAAAGGCCACTCAGTCCCTCTGTGTGTGGTGTGTGTGTGGACGAGGTGTCCTGCAACCTGGAGGAGTCGTGTGTGTGTGTGTGTGTGTGTGTGTGGGGGGGGGGGGGGTGATGGGGGGGAGGGGGGGGACGGGTGGGGGGTAATGAAAGGTGTGGCAAACACCATTTGTCTGGATCAGTCGTTCCCGGTACCTGCCATCGAGTCCCCCTCCAGTCCAGCTGAGGGAGGGAGAGGGTGGGGTGGAATGAGGGGAGCAGGTGATTTCCCCCCCCCCCCCCCCCCTCCTGTCACATCAATTTTTTTTTTTTTCGTCAGGGGAGATGGAGATGGAAGTTTCCCTGGGTCTGAGTTCCCCACCCTCTCGCCCTCGGCCTACCTCGCCCCCTTTCTCCTTGGGAAAGATTGGAATGTGGTGTGTTTGTTTTGTTTGTTTTATTCCTCGCTCGTCCCGCTCTTCAGATGTTATGCGTTGCGTGTGTGTGTCTGTGTGTCTGTGTTTATGTCTGAGTGTGTCCTTTGTGTGACTGTGTCTGTGTGTGCGTGTAAGGGAGACGGGGGGAGAGAGACAGACAGACAGACAGACGGAGAAATGGAGAGAGAGAGACAGAGAGAGAGAGGAAGTGGAGAAGTTGGCAGTGTGTAGAGGGTGGCGAGGCAGGAGGCCAGGGACGTTATTGGAAGCAGCGGGCGTTATGAGAGGTGTAAGGGGCAGAAGACACGATTACCTGATTTCATCACACGCTTCCCGGGCACATCAGTGGGGTCTCCCCCCCCCACACCCCCAGGCCCCCTTCTCTTTTCCTGGTCACCATGGAAACCACGTCCACCGAAATCTCATCTGTTCCCAAAGGGCAATGGGCGAGTTGACATGATGCAGCTTTGTAGTGCAGTGGACCTTGATGGGGCAACAGCCAGGGCAGCTCCTACGCGAAGAGAGGTCCGTTTCTTCAGGGGAAACTGGGGTGGGGGATGGTGTGTGTGTGAGTAGGTGGGTGTGTGTGTGGGGTGGGTGGGGAGGGAAGATTTGTGCAGGAATCCGGCAACTAAACGGAGACGAAGGGCTGGGAGTGTGTGAGTGGGTTTTGGAGTGGCAGGGAAGATGGAGGAGAGGGGATTTGCATGGCATCACCACCACCACCGGATCGATGAGATGGTTGGTTGGTTGGTTGGTTGGTTGGGGACTGGCGCAAGCAACAGTAGCCACGTCTTGGCCGGGAAAAGTGAGCATCTTCCCCGCATCCAGCCCCCCCCCCCCTTTCACCCACCCACCCCACCCCTCCACACACACACACACGCACACACTTTCCCTGTCTCTCGTCCTTGTGGGGGAGTTCACTGTCCGCTGTCGTCAGCACATTGAGGACGAGTCGTCTTCATCCAAAAACATTGCTTGGAAAGAAGGACAAAACCAAAAAGCAACGGCGTCCACACATCCATCTAACATCCTGGCTGAAGCAGAGAGTTACTGTGAAGACAGACGCTGAATATGTCGTGTGAAGTGATGCAGGGTGCGTTGTACAAACAGTTGGTGGTGGTCTTGTCGACTCTACTGGAAGTCATCCACAGTAGCTCATGAAGTAGTCCGAGGCCAGTTAATCCGTCGGAAGTTTGCCATTGGCTGGAAGGCCTTTTGGCAATGAGGAAGCTCCTGTTTTTTGTTGTTGTTGTTTTTGTTTGTTTGTTTTTTGTTCTAGGTCGTTTATTTACCTTTTCAACGCCAGTCAATTTAGAGTGCAAAATTCCCTTGTGCTGTAAACACAGAAAATATGGTGCCTAAGAATAGCTGGGGATTCCCCTGGTGATGTGTAGAAAATATGGCCTGTCCTACCACCGAACATAAAGAGCAGTAGGTTCATGGATAACAGACCCATGATCTGGTCACCCTTCAGTGACATGGGTCCTCAACCTAGCTGCTGCATAAATGCGAACTTGGCAGTGAAAGGGTTAAATAAGGAAATAGCGGCAAAAACTGAAATGTCGAGTCGTTAGGAGCGAGGAGTAAGGTACAGAACTGACTCCTGGAGTGGCGGCCATTTGATGAACGGATCACGTGACAGCAGTTCACGTTTGCTTTATTGCTGATGCTTATCTGCCCTTTCTCATTCCTTTCTGCTCAGACATGGCTGTCCAGAGCATGGCTCCAGGAAGGCATTTGGAAAGGGTGGGTGGTAGCGGGTGGCCAGAGATAGCACATGATCGAGTTTCTGGCAGACATGAGCACTTTCAGATTCAATGAAGCTGAGTTCCATTTTTGTCCGCTGCCAATACTGGCGGGTAAAGCAGCTGGTCGTATTTGCCATGAAGGAATGTGGAAGTGCGCGTGGTGTGTGTGTGTGTGTGTGTGTGTGTGTGTGTGTGTGTGTGTGTGTGTGTGTGTGTGGAAATGTGTGTGTGTTGGTTATCGTCGGATCAGCCTTGGTTTCTAAGACCGTTTCACTTCTCAACACGTTTCAGAACCCATCTTCTCCGGGTTTTTTGTTGTTGTTTTTTTTCCTTTCTTTTTTTTCTTTATTCCTTCATTTATTTGGGTTCTGTTGTTTAAAAAACAACGCGACTATTCTCGATTGTGAGATTTTCTTATCGTGATGCATTGCTTTCTTTATCATTCCATCTGCTGCAGGGGGTTGCCAAGTTCACCTGGCGCAGCAAGTAAAACTTCTGTTTGCAATGCGGGCTACGGGAAATCCAGAATTGGAAACTCAGTTGGAAGAAAGAACATATGATACAGCGCGTTCCCTTGCGCCCTGTTTGCAGAGGGCAAGAGACTAGGGCGTTCCGCAGACAGGACGTTAGAGTAGACGTGTTTCAAGGGTCGATCCATCGTCAATATTTGCTGAACAAATCACCGTCTCATGGAAAGCGATATTTTTTTTCTGGGCGCTGACTGCAATAGCTTAGTTGCCAGTGTGCTGCTTTATTTATATTATGTTGTCTGGCACTACAGTTTCACAAAGTAATCTGTCTTGGACATCAGACAAGACAACTGGCGATGTTTGGGGTTTCTCTGTTCCATTTGCGTCTGATATCAGAGAACTTTCGGCAGATTTTGAAGATCCACGTCACTCATATTCGACATCTAACAATTTGTACCGGGCCTGCCCAACCATCCCCCTAACATGAAAAACAAGGAAGACTGGCACACACACACACACACACACACACACGCACACACGCACGACGCACACACACACACACACACACGTACACACATACGCACGCATGCACGTACACACACACACACACACACACACACACACACACGTACACACTCACACACACACACACACACACACACACACACACGTACACACATACGCACGCATGCACGTACACACACACACACACACACACACACACACACACACACACACACACACACACGTACACACTCACACACACACACACACACGCACACGCACATGATGACAAAGATCGAGCGAGAGGAGAGACGGAAGGACGGGCGGAGGTGGAAGGTGGCATGCACCTGTAGACGTGATTGGGAGATTGAAGAAAGATTGTTTTTCTAAAGGCTGTAATGATTCGGCCTGTCTTTGATACGAGCTTCAAGGTTTGGACAGTATCCAAGTCGCTTGAATTCAGTCTCTTTTTCTTCTTCTTCTTCTTCTTCTTCTTCTTTTCTTCCCGCGGTCCCACGCATTTAGGGAAGGGATGGGGGTGGAGGTGGAAGAGAGGGAGAGAGAGAGAGGGGGTGGGGGTCACAGTGGGGGGGGTGGGGTGGCGGGGGGGGGGGGGGGGGGGGGGGCGGCAGACAGACAGAACCACAGTTCTCACGACAGACAGTGGATCATTAAACTTTACCGTGCACGGGCGCGCGCGCGCGCACACACACAAACACAGACACACACACACACACACACACACACACAGAGTAGTATATATACTAATGATTATGATCAGGATCATAATCATGACGGCTAAGAAGGATGACAGGAGAGAGGGAGAGTAGGAGGAGAGGACAAAGACGAAGGGGAAATGAAGGAGAAGAGCAGCAGCAGCAGAAACAACAGCAGGAGCAGCAGAAACAATAACAGCAGCAGCAGCAGCAGAAACAACAACAACAAGAGCAGCAGCAGAAACAACAACAACAAGAGCAGCAGCAGAAACAACAACAACAGCAGCAGAAACAGCAACAGCAGCAGAAACAACAACAACAAGAGCAGCAGCAGAAACAACAACAAACAACAACAACAGCAGCAGAAACAGCAACAGCAGCAGAAACAACAAGAGCAGCAGAAACAACAACAAACAACAACAACAGCAGCAGCAGCAGCAGCAGCAGCAAAAACAACAACAGCAGCGGAAACAGCAGCAACAACAACAACAACAGCAGCAGCAGAAACAACAACAACAATAGCAGCAGCAGATACAACAACAACAACAGCAGAAACAACAACAAAAACAGCAGCAGAAACAACAAAAACAACAACAACAGCAGAAACAATAACAACTAACAACAAGAGCAGCAGCAGAAACAACAGGAGCAGAAACAACAGCAACAGAGGCAGAAACAACAACAAAAAACAGCAGCAGAAACAACAAAACAACAACAACAGCAGAAACAACAACAACAACAGCAGAAACAACAACAACAACAGCAGAAACAATAACAACTAACAACAAGAGCAGCAGCAGAAATAACAGGAGCAGAAACAACAGCAACAACAGCAGCAGCAGTAACAGCAACAACAACAGCAGCAGCAGCAGTAACAACAACAACAACAACAGCGGAATCAACAACAGCAGAAGCAGCGGAAACAACAACAACAGCACAAACAACAACAACAGCAGCAGAAACAACAAACAACAACGGCAGAAACAACAAACAACAACAGCAGAAACAACATCCGCAACAGCAACAACCCTTCAGAGATCCATACCCATAACGGGCATGTCCTTCGTGGGAAGGGATCAATTCTGTTGCCCACCACTTTTCTGCTCTGGAGGATCAGCCCAAAGAAGTTGGGCGCCTAGTGGCAAGTGGGTGCACCGTGGTTGACATGGAAGAAAGTGTCATTTAAAGTTCCATATACTTGAAAGTGTGATTGAAAGTGACATACATCGTTTAAAAGCGAGCCTTTTGAAGTGCTCGGCGTTTGCTTCCTTTGCTTGGAGCTGACTGTGGGTGGATGGGTGCGCAGGTGCGTGCGCGCGCGTGCGTGCATGCACGCACTTCCCGTTCCCCTCTTTTCATGTTTTTACTTCGCACTCTGCTTGCCTATTGGCTTGTTTATCCCTATGTCTTTTCCTCTCTCTCTCTCCCCCCCCCTCTCTCTCTCTTCCTTCCCCCCCCTCTCTCTCTCTCTCTCTCCCTCCCTCTCTCTCTGTATCCGTCTCCCCCTCTCTCTCTCTCTCTGTATCCGTCTCCCTTTTTCTTTCTCTCTCTCCCTGTCTCTCTCTCCCTCTGTCTCTCTGTGTGTGTCTCTCTCTCTGTATCCGTTTCCCTCTTTCTTTCTGTCTCTCTCTCTCTGTCTCTCTCTTCTGTCTATCTCCCTCCCATTACCATCTTTGTACACATCTGTCTGTATTTCCATCTCCACGCCCTTCCTCTCTCTCTTCCTCATCTCTCTGTATTTCCATCTCCACACCCTTCCTCTCTCTCTTTCTCATCTGTCTGTATTTCCATCTCCACGCCCTTCCTCTCTCTCTTCCTCATCTCTCTGTATTTCCATCTCCACACCCTTCCTCTCTCTCTCTCTCTTTCTCATCTCTCTGTATTTCCATCTCCACGCTCTCCCTCTCTCTCTCTCTTTCTCATCTCTCTGTATTTCCATCTCCACGCCCTTCCTCTCTCTCTTTCTCATCTCTCTGTATTTCCATCTCCACGCCCTCCCTCTCTCTCTCTTTCTCATCTCTCTGTATTTCCATCTCCACGCCCTTCCTCTCTCTCTTTCTCATCTCTCTGTATTTCCATCTCCACGCCCTCCCTCTCTCTCTCTTTCATCTCCCTGCATTTCCATCTCCACGCCCTTCCTCTCTCTCTTTCTCATCTGTCTCCTCTCTCACACTGTTTCTCCCTCTCCCGTCTCTTTCTCTTTTACTTTCTCTTCCCCCCCCCTTACACCCCCTCCCCACCCTCTCTCACTTTCTTTGCCCCTCCCCCCCCCCCCGACCTTTCCCGTTCTTGTATGCTTCGTTATCAGCTCATTTTGCACGTATCCAAATCTTCTTCCTGTTTTGCGTTTGGCTGTTTTTATTGAATGGGGGGGAGACGGAGGGGGAGTCCTTGCAGTGGAAACACTCCAAGAACAACATCGCCACCGACCCCCCCCCACTCCCCGGCCCCATCCACCCCCCCCCCTCTCTCTCTCTCTCTCCTTCTCTCTGTGTCACTGTCTGCCAAACTGTGCGCGCGCGCGCGCGCGTGTGTGTGTGTGTGTGTGTGAGAGAGAGAGAGAGAGAGAGAGAGAGAGAGAGATTTTATGCATATTAATGTCTGTCTCTCGCCTAAAGGAAGGAGTCTGGTGAGGTTTAATTAGAGAGAGAGGGGTGGGGGGTGGGGGCTGGGGGGGGGGGGATTAGCGAAAGACGGGGAATTGACGTCATGCTTTAGCTGAAAGGAAAATAAATGGGACAGGTTTTGTGGGTAATTTTGATGCACCCGATTCTCGTCGCTACTGTGTCGGAACAGCTGCGCGAGCAAAGTTCCCGCAGCACTTGATGAATGTTATCACACTGGCCTTCCATGTCTGAGGGAAGCGGGACAGAGGGGAGAGAATACCTTTTTAGTTGTTTGTCTGTGTTCAGTCGTCTGTCTGTTCGTCTGTCTGTGTGTCCCTTACTTACCGTTGTGCACCCCCCACCCCCCACCCCCCTCACTTTTCAATTCCGATCGACGGTTTAAATTTAGCCCACTGATTGGACCCCGAAGTCGCCTTGGCTTGAGGCCAGTTGAAAGCTGCTTGTTTGTATTTGGAAAAACAGTTCACAAACATTGTTGTGTAGCGTAGTGTAGCGTAGTGTAGTGTAGTGTAGTGTAGTGTAGTGTAGTGTAGTGTAGTACGCTTTGTTACCACAAATTTCTGTGTGTGAAATTCGAGCTGCTCTCATCTTCCCGGGGAGAGCGTGTCACCACATCAGTTGCAGCGCCCACATCACCAAAGTTCTAGTGGAGGGGAGGGATGGAGTGGGGGGCGGGCGGGGGTAGGGTGGGGGGGTGGGGGGGTGTTTAAAAAAAAAAAATTCTGGTCCCTTTCATGGGACTCGAACCAAAAAGAAACTGTCTTCCTTAGCCTGGCGTATCGACAAATTCAAAGCCAGCGCTCCAACGGATAGCGCTGAATCAGTATTTGTATTTTGTTTTTGTATTTCTTTTTATCACAACAGATTTCTCTGTGTGAAATTCGGGCTGCTCTCCCCAGGGAGAGCGCATCGCTATACTACAGCGCCACCCATATTTTTGTGTTTTTTTTCCTGCGTGCAGTTTTATTTGTTGTTTTGTTTTTTTTCCTATCGAAGTGAATTTTTCTGCACAATTTTGCCAGGAACAACCCTTCTGTTGCCGTGGGTTCTTTTACGTGCGCTAAGTGCATGCTGCACTCGGGGACCTCGGTTTATCGTCTCATCCGAATGACTAGCGTCCAGACCACCACTCAAGGTCTAGTGGAGGGGGAGAAAACATCGGCGGCTGAGCCGTGATTGGAACCAGCGCGGCTCAGATTCTCTCGCTTCCTAGGCGGACGCGTTACCTCTAGGCCATCATCACTCCACAGTATGCACATTGATTGTTAGGACGTCTGATCCAGTGCTCACCAGAATTCAAGTCTAAAACCTCGTCAGCTGACTCTATCAGACTTTGGTCCGATTCGCAGACCAATTCTGAGCTTAGCTCTCAGACTATTATCAAATTCATTACGGACCAAGTATTGTTCTAATGTCAAGTGTATATGCTTTAGTAACCTGACAATTGAGCATATAATTTTTCACTGTAGCTTGATGAAGCCTTTTGTACACGAAAGTGTGTCTTCACAAGTGTCTGAGAACGTTGATGTTTTTG
>NC_134891.1:27697884-27700384 GCF_041734735.1 Babylonia areolata
GGTACAGTGGTTCCAGTGCAGTATCGGGTTGGCGATGAATCAGTGTGTTCACTCGTTAACACGAGATGGTTGCCGTGATAGCAGCAGAGACCAGCGCCATTGTCGGCCCGCCTGGCGAAGGCGCGCAGCGTCACGTGCCGCTTACAAGCCGGGGTTTGATAATCCAGTGACACGGTAAACATACACCTCAACCACCACAACAGCCCCTTGGTCCTCCCGCGTCACTGACGTCACGGCCGCTCTTATCGCGGCCCCCTTTTGCTGTCGGGACTCGACACCGTGCTCAGGGGGGAATCACCCTGGCGGAGGTTGAGGGGAGCGTGGTAGATGGAGGAGGATAAGGCTCTATCGGCAAGCGGATGATGACAGGTTGGGCTCTTTCTGCGATCCGCTCCCCCCCCCCCCTCCTCCCCGCCCCCGACATCCCCTCTCCTCCTCCACCCACCCTCTGCCCCGCCCCGCCTGGCCAAAGCCATCAAGGCAGCCAGCTTCCCCATCCACCCACCCCCGTCCTGAAGGGAAAACACTGTGTCCATTGCTTGTCTGTCGCCTGCACACTGCGCCTTGTCTCACCTTGCACTTTCTGTGGGAAAAGAGTCGGACCTGTCTCCTCATGAACTGCTGCAGACAGCATTTGTCAGCCTTCTGGTGCGGACTGTCCGATGATGTGGCCGATCACTGTTCTGTGTGACGGTTAATTGTGAAGTGGTGTAGTTTGTCAGTGCTTTGGTCCTGACTTGGAAGACGTTGATATTTGACTTCCCCCCCCCTGCTTCCCACCTTCCGCCTCCCTACCCTTCATCCTTCACCAGCTGAGTGAGGTACTCGTTTATCTTTGATTTACTTTGTTCATAGATTGTTCTCATCCACGCGCATGTTCGTTTGAAGTGTGTCACTGGGAAATAGATGTTTCTTTGCTGCTGTTGATGCTGCTGCTGCTGCTGTTCAGACTGTTTAGCTGCTGCTGTAGCTAATGTATTTTGAGTAGATTTTATTTGTACATGTATACTGTCCCATGCGTTCTTCTCCCCCAGCCTTTCTCGCTCGCTATGGATGTACATGCATGTGCGTACTTGTGGCTACCTACTCATTTGATATTAATTGTAGCCGTTTTACTGTGGCATCTTTCATTGAGCTGGAAAAATAAAAACAAAAAAATGTAACAGCTAATTTTGTCTAAAAAGAGCAATAAAATACAGCAAATACCAAACCGGCTGTCGTGGAACTTTTTTTTTTTTTGGTTATAGAGTTTCTTCTTTTTTTTTTTTATCTGTGGACATTGACCCACGTGAAATGAGACTGAGGTTGATTGTCCAGATGATTGTAGTTTAACAATCTCGTGAGGTTGATGGTCCAGATGATTGTGGTTTAACCATCTCGTATATGTCACACTTGTGCACAAGAGCTTGTATTTCTGTGATGGTTTCACGTGTGAAGCCAGGGCATGTGAACAAGGTACCTGCATTGTTGGCAGTTGTCGGCCCTAGCGTTTCTTTGTGTGGGTTGATGGGGGGTGGGGGTGGGGGTAATTGTCGCCCATCGCTGATTGTACATTGTGTGTGTGTGTGTGTGTGTGTGTGTGTGTGTGTGTGTGTGTGTGTGTGTGTGTGTGTGTGTGTTCCCCGGCGTGGTCAGCGTCATCCACATGAGCGCAGTGGGACCCCTGACCTCCCCGTGCCCATTAGCGCCGCCTCCCCACTTCACAGCTGTTTCTAGAACTGCTTCCACTGCAGAGAGGCAGGCAGCCCGCCAAAAACCCTCCAGGGAAAGAGGAAAGGTGTCGGAACCACTTGGCTGACTCATATTTTCGATCAAGGAGTCACGGGAAAAGTTGTTTTTACATTTACACGTGCAGCCCAGAACATGATGATTGTGTCTTGGGAAGAATGGCTCAATCTCGGCATTGGAAACATGCCATGAAGTTGAAAATCGGCAACAAAAAAAAAAAAAAAGAAAAAAAAAAAAAGAAGAAGATCGCAGACTCCTTGCAATGTGTTTATTGCACTTTGTCGCTCAGACACGTGCTGAGTCATGATGGCTTCTTTGCTCCTTTGCAGGATTAAATTCTGACATTGAAAATCCGACCAGAAACTGTAATTGTTTTTTGTTTTTTTCTGTTCACTCATGGTGAGACATTTTTCCGGACCTGTCTGTTTCAACGATTTGCTGTTTGGTGATTTTGTTCATAAAACAGTCATTCCAGAATCATAACTATGAACAACAACAACAGAAAAAAACTACCATACCCATATTTCATCAGACGTTGTTCGTTCTCTGCTATGCTAACTTGAGAGTCGATAATACTCTGAACTGATGATGCTGTTCATACTTTATTTCTTGACGGTGTTGAATGTTTTGTCGGCCGTCATTTGATAACATGCCATGGCTGGTAATCAGTCAGTCGACGGACCATTTCCCTTCACTCCTGAATGTCGCTCGTTTGCTGCACAGGGTCTTGCTGCAGGTGCCGGTCGGTCTTCGCGGAGAACAGCGATCCTCT
>NC_134891.1:27705384-27710384 GCF_041734735.1 Babylonia areolata
CAAACTTTTTCCGTTTCGTTGTAGAATCCAAACTTTTGTATATACCTCACCGAACTCTTCTCCTATTTAACGAACCCATCGGCCAAAAGTTTGATCTTATTGCCTCAGACTTAACGCGGGTCTCTCTCTCTCTCTCTCTCTCTCTGGCACAGCCGCCGACATTTCATCAAGTCAGATCAACCAACACTTGTCTCAGACCAAAATAGAGCGCCACCCGCCCACCTTGTGCACTTTCAGTGTTCTCCCCCCACAGCCAGACATCCACCATTTGCATCTGTCTGTGTGCCTGTACTATATCACGGTCAGTAGAACACATTTTCTCCGCGAATCGCCTTGTTCTTGCAGAGTTGAGTAGATGATTGATAAGATGAAATAGATTGAGAAGAAGATGTATAGATGACAGTTGATGAGATAGACAGACGAATGAATCACTCAATTAAAAAAAAGAAAAAAAGAAAAGAATAGAAACGGAAATGGTAAGTGCTTGTGTATTATTACCATGAAGATCAGAGAGGCTGGGTGAGCGGTTTTTTTGTGTGTTTTTTTTTGTTGTTGTTTGTTTTGTTGTTTTTTTACATACTATTCGGTTTTGGCATCTGTTTTAGCTCCAGATGCCGCTCCTTCCTTCCCCCATCACTCTTCCTCGTCAGTCAGATGCCGTTCCTTCCTTCCCCCATCACTCTTCCTCAGTCAGATGCCGCTCCTTCCTTCCCCCATCACTCTTCCTCCTCAGTCAGATGCCGCTCCTTCCTTCCCCCATCACTCTTCCTCCTCAGTCAGATGCCGTTCCTTCCTTCCCCCATCACTCTTCCTCGTCAGTCAGATGCCGCTCCTTCCTTCCCCCATCACTCTTCCTCCTCAGTCAGATGCCGCTCCTTCCTTCCCCCATCACTCTTCCTCCTCAGTCAGATGCCGTTCCTTCCTTCCCCCATCACTCTTCCTCAGCCAGATGCCGCTCCTTCCTTCCCCCATCACTCTTCCTCCTCAGTCAGATGCCGTTCCTTCCTTCCCCCATCACTCTTCCTCCTCAGTCAGATGCCGCTCCTTCCTTCCCCCATCACTCTTCCTCCTCAGCCAGATGCCGTTCCTTCCTTCCCCCATCACTCTTCCTCAGGCAGATGCCGCTCCTTCCTTCCCCCATCACTCTTCCTCCTCAGTCAGATGCCGTTCCTTCCTTCCCCCATCATTCTTCCTTCTCAGTCAGATGCCGTTCCTTCCTTCCCCCATCACTCTTCCTCCTCAGTCAGATGCCGTTCCTTCCTTCCCCCATCACTCTTCCTCCTCAGTCAGATGCCGTTCCTTCCTTCCGCCATCACTCTTCCTCGTCAGTCAGATGCCGCTCCTTCCTTCCCCCATCACTCTTCCTCGTCAGTCAGATGCCGCTCCTTCCTTCCGCCATCACTCTTCCTCCTCAGTCAGATGCCGCTCCTTCCTTCCGCCATCACTCTTCCTCGTCAGTCAGATGCCGCTCCTTCCTTCCGCCATCACTCTTCCTCGTCAGTCAGATGCCGCTCCTTCCTTCCCCCATCACTCTTCCTCGTCAGTCAGATGCCGCTCCTTCCTTCCCCCATCACTCTTCCTCCTCAGTCAGATGCCGCTCCTTCCTTCCCCCATCACTCTTCCTCGTCAGTCAGATGCCCTTGTGAAGCAGCCTGCATGACTCGGCTGACATCCTACTTTTCTTTGATGCCCTGAACAACATGCTTGGAGACATAGACCAAGCAGCATTGTTTATTTATTTGTTTACTTGTTCACTTCCCCCGACACTCTCTCTCTCTCGCGCGCGCGAAGATGGCTTTCCGGGTGTTATAAATAGCTTTCCTGCCGACTGCAAAACCTTCTGTGAAAATGTCCTGTTTTTCTATCATTCTGCTTTTTTATTTCTACCGTACAGGTCCACATAGCGGTATCTTTCCTTTTTTTTTTGCCCCCAGAAAGTATTTGCCATTTTTTCGCCTTCTTACTAACTTTAATATACTTGCAAAGTAAAGCTGCTGTTTTTGCTGTCTTTGATATACTTGCAAAGTAAAGCTGCTGTTTTTGCTGTCTTTGATATACTTGCAAAGTAAAGCTGCTGTTTTTGCTGTCTTTGATATACTTGCAAAGTAAAGCTGCTGTTTTTGCTGTCTTTGATATACTTGCACGAAGTGACAACATGCAGTACCTTCTCTCTTTAAAAAACCAGGCTCACTTTTTTCATCATCCAAATTTTTCTTCTTTCTTAGCACTGGGGACGTCGGCGCACAGTAGAATTGTTCACCACATTCCTCCAGGTCTGTGAGCTGCGTGTCAAAGTCTGGATAGATATCTGCAAATTGTTTACCAGTCCATTCTGCAATGTTGTCAGTCCCATCTTTTTTTTCTTTTTTCTTTTGTCTGCACCCCCCTCCGACTCCCTCCCTCAACGGTTCCTTTGACGATTGTCTTGACAAGGCCATTGGATTTTGTTATGTGGCCACATCGACGTAGGTTTTTTTTTTTTTTTTTTTTAAACTGAAGTCAGCAGATGTTCATGTGGACCGATGATGGTTTGGCGAATCTGTTCGTTGGTGATGTGAGTCCCTTCTACTCTTTAGTTTCAGCACTCTTTGTCATAGATATATTCACAAATCTGCCCCTTCCTGTCTTTGTGGCTGCCTTCACCTCTACACTCCACCTCGCTCTCTACGATCGGCTTCGGATCCACTCTGTTTAAGCATACCCAGATTCAAACACTCCACTGTTGGACGCCGTTCTTTCTCTGTCTCTGGGCCTTGTAATTGGAATATGAACTTCCGCTTTCGCTTCGTCAGGTCTCCGCACTCAGCTCTTTCAAGTCTGGCCTTTAAAACCCACCTCTTCACAAGATAGCCTCCCTTCCCTGCCTCTTTCTTGTGTCTTCAGTTTCTTCTGTTTTAGAGTTATGCATGCGTGTGAATGACTGGTGTGAGCGCTTAGATTTGTCTGCAGAAGATATATCATTATATTATAATTATTATATTATATTATATTATATTATATTATATTACATTATTATAAGTTTCCCCATTCCATCCAGCCGTCCCTGGTGCAGCCGGACTGCAGCGTGGAAAAGATCAATCCCTGTTTCTCTCACCTGTATGCACTCCTTCATGTTCACCACAACCACCACCACCTTCTCCACCACATACCCTACACCCCACACCCCGCACCCCACCCCCGGGTCACGTCTAAGGCCAACACCATGTTCACAGCAAGGAGAATTCGAATCTTATCTGTCCGGGTGCCGGTCGGCGGAGCCAGTTCTGTGTGGCAACTGTTCTCTCTGGGGGATGCTCTGTGTGTGTGTGTGTGTGTGTGTGTGTGTGTGTGTGTGTGCACGCCTCCCACTGGTTATTGATTGATGTATTTCGTTCCCCTGGCGTTTGCCATGCTGCTGCTGCTGCTGCTGCGGCTGTTGTTGATAAATCGTTGGTTGATGAGAGAACAGGAATGGTCGTGTTGAACGTAAAGTAGGAATCGTGATTACAGCAGCCCCCTCCCCTGTCTCTCTTTGTCTGTCTGTCTGTCTGTCTGTCAATCTCCCTCTCTCTCTCTCTCTCTCTCTCTCTCTCTCTCTGTATCACTCTCTGCATCACTCTCACTGTCTCTCTCTGTCTCTCTCTCTCACTCTCTCTCACTGTCTCTCTCTCTCTCTCTCTCTTTCTCTCCCCCTCTCTCTCTTTCTCACTGTCCCTCACTCTCCCTCTTCTCTTATATTCGTCACGGTGTGGACTCCCCCCCCCCACTCCTCCCTCGCATCTATACATGTATGTTACCGTTTCTCACCCACCCACACCTCTCTCCTAACCTCTTATCTCCTTTTCAACACAGGGTAGCTTTCTCCCCATACTTCATTGCCTGATAGCTAGATTATCATTTAGAAATCTGTATATCTACCTGCAGCTAGATTATCATTTAGAAATCTGTATATCTACCTGCCCTACAATACCTACAATACTAGCTAGATTATCATTTAGAAATCTGTATATCTACCTGCAGCTAGATTATCATTTAGAAATCTGTATATCTACCTGCCCTACAATACCTACAATACTAGCTAGATTATCATTTAGAAATCTGTATATCTACCTGCAGCTAGATTATCATTTAGAAATCTGTATATCTACCTGCCCTACAATACCTACAATACTAGCTAGATTATCATTTAGAAATCTGTATATCTACCTGCAGCTAGATTATCATTTAGAAATCTGTATATCTACCTGCCCTACAATACCTACAATACTAGCTAGATTATCATTTAGAAATCTGTATATCTACCTGCAGCTAGATTATCATTTAGAAATCTGTATATCTACCTGCCCTACAATACCTACAATACTAGCTAGATTATCATTTAGAAATCTGTATATCTACCTGCCCTACAATACCTACAATACTAGCTAGATTATCATTTAGAAATCTGTATATCTACCTGCCCTACAATACCTACAATACCTACCTACCTGCCATACAATAGGTAACTGGGCATTCTATGGATAACGATGTCATTAGACTGCTTTAAATGCCTTGAACAATATCGGCTGACATTCATGGCACGCGAGTATAATTATGCTGGTTGTGGTGGCGGCGGTGATGATGATGTTGTTGATAATGATGATGATGATGTTGTTAATGATGATGATACGATAGTCACTATGAATAATAAACTTGAGAGAGAGATTTTAATGCAAAGGTCATCAATCTATCCACAGCAGAATACGGACACATTTTCAAATAAGAAAATGATTAAAAAAAAAACAACAAACACACACACACACACACACACACACACACACACACACACACACACACACACACACACACACACACACACACACACACACACACACAACAAACTAAAGCAAACAAGATTCAACAAATTTTGAGAAAAATTTGCTCGACCATGAATTATGTGATGAACGTGAGAATCATGAGATTCTACTACCGCAATTCCTCTGCAGAACGAAAAGCATAATATCTAATTAAGTGTGTCAATA
>NC_134891.1:27715384-27725384 GCF_041734735.1 Babylonia areolata
GGGAGGTGGGTCTGGAAGTGGATGTAGCGGTTCAGCCGGTTGGAGTCAGAAGGTGCAGGCCAACAGTTCAAGGCTAGCAGTCTGAGACGTGGCCCGTGCCAGCTGTTCTTACGGCTGGTGCTGGTGCTGCTGGTGCTGGTGCTGTTGGTGCTACTGCTGCTTCTGTTGTTGTTGCTGCTGCTGCTTTCATCTCTTGGCGGCAGTGGCTCTGAACTGACGCGGAGGGCAAACCAAAATAACTACGTGCAATGCGCAGACGACCGGCTGTCTGTGCCGGGAAGAAAGGAGAGTGAACTCTTCTATGTTTCTTCTTCTTCTTCTTCCTCTTCTTCTGTCTCTGCCAGGACGGGAAGAAGGGAGAGTGGACTCTTCTATCTATCTAATCTATCTGCCTATCTTTCTTCCTATTCATCTATCTATCTATCTACCTATCTATCTATCTACCATCTCATCGTTCATGTCCTCCCACATTTTCCTCACTCTGTATGTCCCTTTATCTGTCTCTCTTGTTTCTGTATTTCCTTCTCTCTCTCTTGCTTTTTTTTTCTTTCGCGCTTCTTTTCCCTTCCCTGTCCTAACCCACTCCCTCCCCTACTCCCTCCCTCCCCCCCCCCCCCATTCCCCCTCCCTCCCTCCCTCCTCTCGAGAGATTAGCGAGGACAGATTGGGAGACTTGGCAATGTCTGAAGTCTTTAGTCTTGTGTAATAAAATTTCGGAGTCGTTCTGAGTCTCTCTCTGTCTTCCACTGTCTGTCTGACTACAACTACTACTACTTCTTCAACCCTCTCTCTCTCTCTCCCACACACACACACACAGACACACACACACACACACACACACACACACACACACACACACACACACACACACACACATTCTCTCTCTCTAACTCTCTCCCTCTCGTTTAGTGAGGACAGATTGGAAGACTAGACAATGTCGAAAGTCTTTATCCGTGAATGATTCAGTTTATGAATCTTGGGTCTCTCTTGTCTCTTTCTCCATATCTGTCTGTCATTCTGTCTCTCTGTCTGTCTGTCTGTCTGTCTCTTCTTCCCCCCCCCTACCCCCCCCCCCCCCCACCCCCCGGCATTCTCCCTTCTCTCTCTGCAAACTGATTCTTTTTTTCCAACCCTCCCCCTCCCCCCTCCCCCCCTCACTTTCTTTTTCATCTATGTCTATATACGTGGGTGGGTACATGGCATATTTGTCCTTCAAAGATACAAACATGACTTTTTCGTCCTTTGAACATGGAACACCTTTCTGTCCTTTTATAGATACAGACAGTACCTTTTTGTCTTTGAAACAGACGGTACCTATCTTTTGCTCGTGAAATATACTGTACCTTTTTTTTTTATCCTTTAAAGTTGTAAGCAACACCTATTTTTGTGCTGTAAGGATACGCACAGTACCTTTTCGTTCTTTAAATAAACAGACTAAATTTTTTTTTTTTTTTTCGTTTTCAAACTCCACGCAGCGCAGTTAAGAAGGGGGGGGTGGATAGAGGGGAGTGCCCGGCAGTCTAATAATTATATAACCCCGACGAATTTTTAATCGATGGAAAATTGACTGCTGCTTTAAATATCAGGAGACCAGTAGTCTTCCTGCAACCTGAGCCGTCCTCAAAGCAGCGCCCGAGCCACAGGGATCAACACGTCAGTTGATTAGAACAGAAAGATAGAAGTGAGGGAAAGACGGGGGTCTTGTGTGTGTGTGTGTGTGTGTGTGTGAGGGGAGGGGCGGGGGGGAGGGGAGGGGGGGGGTGGCGTTACCGGGAAAGATGGGAGGAGAGTGGCAACGCCAGTTTACACTTTTATCAACAACCAAGAAAAATGTAATCTTTTGCCCCCTTGCTGGGGGGGGGGGGGGGGGGGGGAGCCGCAGGATAGACACTGACGACGCGTGTTATTTTCCTTTTAGTTATTGAAAATATTAAGATTCCACTGAGCAAATTAATTTGGTAATTTAACAAGCAACTTAAACACACACACACACACACACACACACACACACACACACACACACACACACACACAACTTATTCTGAACAGCATTGCCAAGACATGAAATCAGTGATCAAATCAAGATTGTAAGAACATACCATATATCAGTCTTCCCCCCCCCCCCTTTTTTTTTGTTGTTGTCTTTTTTGAATAATGAATTTCCCAAGCTTTAAACACACCCCACCCACTCCTTGCTATGAATAAATTACAAAAAAATGAAAATAAAAACAGAATGGTTTTATGTACTAGTGTGGGCAAGGAGGGGGAGGGGGTGGGGGTGGGGGGTGGGGGCGCTGTTTGGGGCGAGGGTGGTGGTGGTGGCAGGATAAATTTACTTTTGAGATGTTCACCTTCTGTTGAGTGGTGACGTGGTGGTGGTGGAGGAGATGGTGGTGTAGCGGTTGTAATGTCTGGTAGGCCCCCATCCTTTGGTGACCATCACCACCACTAGTTTTCCAGAGTTGTAGTGCGCCGGGGGGCATGTAACAGCAACAGCAACACGCACGCGCGCACACACACGCACACACACACACACACACACACAGACTTTGCTGCGAGCTGATGGAGTTCTTATCTTTCATCAGCCATGACCTGAACAAACTGGCTCCGTTCTATTGCCTTGTACCAGTCAGCAGCTTCTCTTCTCTCTTTCCACACACACACACACACACACACACACACACACCCTCAACACACACACACACACGCACACACACACACACACACATCCTCAAACACACACACACACCCTCAAACACACACACACACACACACACCCTCAAACACACACACACACCCTCAAACACACACACACACACCCTCAAACACACACACACACACACTCACTCACACACACACACGCACACCCTCAAACACACACACACACACACACACACACACACACACACAGTTGCTCTCTTTATCTGTCTATCTGTTTGTATGCCTATTTCTGTCTCTCTCACCCTTTCTGTCCTTCGCTCGCGCGCGCGCGCGCGCGCACACACACACACACTCTCTCTCTCTCTCTCCCTCCCTCTCCTTTCCTCTCTCTCCGTATGCATACACTTTCCCTCTCTCTGTCTTTGTCTCTGTCTCAGTGTCTGTCTTTCTGTCTCTGTCTCCCTCCCTCCCTCCCCATCCTCCCCCTCTCTCTCACTCACTCCGCATACACACACACACTCTCTCTCTCTCTCTCTCTCTCTCTCTCTTCTAGTGTTTCCGCTGCTGTCCCGGTACCGTGCCTGCTTTTAATACCTTTTTGATTCGGCAGACTTTCCGATATGGCACTTCCGCCTTCTCAGTCTGGCTAGACGTGTACTGTCTGTATGTCTGTCTGCCTGTCTGTCTTTTTCTTTCATTCTATAACTGCACGAATGCGCATGTGTGTGTGCGTGTGTGTGTGTGTGTGTGTGTGTGTGTGTGTGTGTGTCTGTGTGTCTATGTGTGGACATGCGTGTGTATGCTAGTGTGTTTGCGGTGTGCCTTTATGCCCTTTCTTTCCGCAATACAAGCATCCCCAACTCCTATCTCTCTATCCCCGTCTCCTCGCCTTCGTCGTTCTCCTGTGTGCTTTTATTTTTTGTTTTGTTTTGTTTTGTTTTTTGGCATGCCTGATGGGGTTCTGTTAGCGTCGATCTGGTCCGTTTATTTCTGGATCGTTATGTCTGTGGACCTGCACTCAGCGTAGGTTCGTCTGAGGTGCTGAGTATGTTTGTGTTCGCATTTTTTTTTTTGGGTGAGCGTTCGTTTGGGATGTCTTCTTGAACGTCATGCAGCGAGTGCTCTTGCTGTGCGGTTGCCAACACCTGAGCAAAAACAGAACATACAGCTCAGTGGTGGTTGTCATTTGTTTGGGGGGGGGGGGGGGGGGGGGGGGGGGGGGGGGGGGGGATGGCTATGTTCACTCCCCGCGTCCATGTCCGCTTTATAGTCTAACAAGCCCCAAAAGAAACTTGTGGGGAAATCAGAAGTAGAGACTGCTATGCCAGGCAAGGGTCGGATTTGCTCAGGCACGTCTCAAAGCGCTGCATTCAGCAGAACTTGTTTTGACTGACGAAGGCTGTTATCTCAAGAGATTGACTGGATTGCCAATGATTGTACAGGTCACCAGCGTAGAGTCTTTAATGGCCTTTGTTGAGTCGGCCTGTTCTGAAATCTTTGACAATCAACAGTTTCGAATCTGTTTGTAGCCTGTGCATCAAAACGATGTCTTGCAAAAAGACTCAGCTCTGAAGACAAAGCATGAAGAATGGCTTGTGTTGTCCTAGCAAGGGGGAAAGTCCACGGAAATGGGTCGTCCGAGTCAAGTTGTCTCAAACTGATGTCGGGGCGTGGGGCTGCAGCCACATATCTTTGTGACTTACTTTCGATCTGTAGTTGTGGATCTTTACACCCGGCTGCCGATCCCTGACTGGCTGACAATTCCTCGAAGAACTTGAAACAACAACAAAAAATGACAAGATCAGTGCTCTTTCTCCATACCTGACCCACGAAGAAGAAAAAAAAATGCCAAGGTCACTGCTCTTTCTCCCATCTTGGTTCAGCGCATACAAAACTCTGCTGCCCGACTCGTCCTCAGAACGAACAGATCTGTATTCCCCAAATCAAAAATAGGTGACGTGGCTTTGTATCAATATGCCTTTTTTTCTGTCGCAAACAACGATTAAATACACGCAGTACAATTTGTCTGGAGCTAGTTTGTTTTTAGAAGACGGGTCTCACCTTTTTTCTTTCTTTTTTTAAATAATGTTTGACCGTTCCGGGCGGAATCTGCGAGGGGGTGGCTGGCTGTTCTGTTCGTTAGAGGAGACTGGCGTTGTTTACCGCCTTGCCACAGAGCGAGAGCTGGGGAGTGCCTTGGCTGTTTTAACAGGTGTGGGTTGTGTGAGCTGCCTTCCTAATTGTTCCTGTCGATTTGTGTACATGTCGTTTGGTTTATCTGTCTTGTTCTTCACCAGTACACACACACACACACACACACACACACACACACACTCACACACACTCTCTCTCTCTCTCTCTCTGTACCGGGTTAAGTGGGTAGGTTTCGGTTGGTCCGTCTGTCGTCAGTGGTTGGTGCCTGTCTGACGGTCGGTCGGCCTGCCTGCATTTCTCACACAGATCGAGTTCGATTTTTTGGTTTTGTTTTACTCACAACTGTCAGTTGACAAAACATGGACTGTAATATTCTTGCATTGCCACGCGTTCCATTTTTATTTTCTTCCATTTCTTTCTTTCTTTTTTCGATAACGAATTAAAAAAAAGAGTAAAATGTTAATGATTGCATGCTGAATCAGTTTACATCGTTTGGATTGTCCTTTTGGGGGGGGGGGGGGGTGGGGTATTATTCTCATTTGTCTTGCATATAATTAATACTTTTAGGGTATCATTTACAACTTCTTACCTTCTTACCCCAAACATCTTCTATTCTTCCCTCTCTCTCTCTCGCGCGCTCTCTCTCTCTCGTGTGTGTATGTGTGTGTGTGTGTGAGAACTGTTAATCCGCTGACGTTGTTAACAGGATGGGAGTGGAGTTGGCTTGTCAGGCGCCTGTTTTCGTATTCCAGTGCTCCGTCTGTGAAGGCTGGCATGGCACACAGTCTCGCAGAGATTGTTTTGCTGTTGTTGGTTTTTCTTATTTCTGTACTTGTTTTGGTTTGGGCTTTCTGTCTGTTGTGGTTGTTGAAAACCATTGCCCCCAAGGGAGGGGCACCGATAACACTGATCACCTGTCAAACTGATTACGCTGGCTCTGGGTAAAGAGTCAGTTCAGTCAGTTCTGGTAGGAAGGAAGGAAGAGAGGAAGGCGGGAAGCTCTTGGCTTGCACCACAAACAGGTCTGGCAGTTCCTGGGCCCCATTCGTCCAGCCTCTCGACGGGCGCCATAGCCGAATGGTTAAAGCGTTGGACTTTCGATCTGAGGGTCCCGGGTTCGAATCACGGTGACGGCGCCTGGTGGGTAAAGGGTGGAGATTTTTACGATCTCCCAGGTCAACATATGTGCAGACCTGCTAGTACCTGAACCCCCTTCGTGTGTATATGCAAGCAGAAGATCAAATACGCACGTTAAAGATCCTGTACTCCATGTCAGCGTTCGGTGGGTTATGGAAACAAGAACATACCCAGCATGCACACCCCCGAAAACGGAGTATGGCTGCCTACATGGCGGGGTAAAAACGGTCATACACGTAAAAGCCCACTCGTGTGCATACGAGTGAACGCAGAAGAAGAAGAAGCCCAGCCTCTCACGGCCGGGGGTGTGTCGTCGGGTGTCTTCACACGGCACAGACCTGTAGCCCAGTGATGTTCTCAGTGATGATATAGACCCAAAGTCCACTGATTGTCACATGGTATCGACACCAAGCCCTTTGGTAATCAGTGATGTACATCTCAATCCCAGTGATAGTCATATGATAGACACCTCAATCCCAGTGATAGTCATAAGATAGACACCTCAATCCCCGTGATAATCATATAAATAGACACCTCAATCACAGTGATAGTCATATAACAGACACGTCAATCCCAGTGATAGTCATATGATAGACACCTCAATCACAGTGATAGTCATATAACAGACACGTCAATCCCAGTGATAGTCATATGATAGACACCTCAATCACAGTGATAGTCATATGATAGACACCTCAATCACAGTGATAGTCATATAACAGACACGTCAATCCCAGTGATAGTCATATGATAGGCACCCCAAGCCCAGTGATAGTCGAATGGTAAACACCTAAATCCCAGTGACAGTCATATGATAGACACCTAAATCCTAGTGATAGTGATATGATACGGACCTCAAGCCCAGTGATACTCCTATGATAGAGACCCCACGCCCATTGATCATCACATGGTATCGACACCAAGCCCTTTGATAATCGATCGATAAACGCCCCAATCCCAGTGATAGTCATATGACATACACCCCACGTCCAGTGATAGTCATACGATATAGACCCCAAGCCCAACGATAGCCACAATGATGATGTAGACCCCAAACCATGATAAACGCATGGTGTATCACCCCAAGCTTAGTATGATAGTGACCCCCCCCCCCCCCAAGCCCAATGGTCGTCACATGTTGTTTTTCTCCCCTGGGTTCTGTGTCAGTCATGTTGTGAGTATAGATCCCAAGTCCAAAGCAATAATCGTCACATGGGATATACCTCAGGGCCAGTATAAAAAAACAACAACAACAACCCAAAAACATACAATGTAGCCCCCCCCCCCCCTCAACCCCCCACCCCCACCCCCACACTCCCCCCCCTCCACCTCCAAACCGAGTGATTACCACATGGTATGAACACCCGATCCAGTGAAATATTGTAAGATGTGGATCCCAAGCCGCCGTGCGATAAACACATGGCACTGTACCCAAACCCGAAAGGATTGATTACCCGGCAACCATCCCCCAACCATCCCGCCCCCCCCCCCCCCCCCCGCCAGTGCCACGTGAGGAAAGGCAGCAACACGGCGGTCAACATGGCCGTCAGACTGAAGCGTTTCGCTTGTGTCAGCCAATTACCTCCCCCTTTTTTCTATTTGTAGATCTCCCCTTTCTCTGCTGCCGGCGTCCATCAATTAAATCTGGCAGCCATCTCTTCCTCCCGGCCTTGCCCTTTGCCCTTTGCTCCCTGGCTCTGCTAATTGCCAGCTGCTGCTCGGAGTAGTAACAGCGTTCATGCTGGCAGCTTTAAACCTGGTCTGGAATCAGTGGAGAAGCGGCAGAAGTCTGCCGCTCCCATGCTTAATGCAATGCCGTGGACTAATGCGGCCCTGGCCGCTCTGATAGACTGATGTCATTGCCGTTTAGGGGGGGGTTAATTGATTACGCCTGCTGTTGCTGGTTTTCGGGGTGGTGGGTGGTCGGGATAAACTGATAGATGTAGGCTGTCTTGACTGTACTGGTTTTCTAATGAAATTCCGTTTATTGTCTGTCTGTGGATTAGGGCTTAATGGGTTAATTAATGCCATCCTGCACTGTTGGTATGAGAGAGAGAGAGAGAGAGAGAGAGAGAGAGAGAGAGAGAGAGAGCGGGGGTTAGTCGTCAAGACTGACACTATGCGGTGAACAGTGAATCTGTCAATGACTTGTATGTGATCTGATGCAGTGGACAAAACAGTGGATTGTTTCTGCTAGGATGTAGTGGAGCTGTTCATCTTGCAGTGGACAAAACAGTGGATTGTTTCTGCTAGGATGTAGTGGAGCTGTTCATCTTGCAGTGGACAAACAGCGGATTGTTTCTGCTAGGATGTAGTGGAGCTGTTCATCTTGCAGTGAACAAACAGTGGATTGTTTCTGCTAGGATGTAGTGGAGCTGTTCATTTTGCAGTGAACAATGGATTGTTTCTGCTAGGATGTAGTGGAGCTGTTCATCTTGCAGTGAACAAACAATGGATTGTTTCTGCTAGGATATAGTGGAGCTGTTCATCTTGCAGTGGACAAAACAGTGGATTGTTTCTGCTAGGATGTAGTGGAGCTGTTCATCGTGCAGTGAACAAACAGTGGATTGTTTCTGCTAGGATGTAGTGGAGCTGTTCATCTTGCAGTGGACAATGGATTGTTTCTGCTAGGATGTAGTGGAGCTGTTCATCTTGCAGTGGACAAACTGAATCTGTCTGACTTTGTTCGTGCAATGACCAAACGGTGAATCGTTCATTGTGGCTTGTATTTAATTTCTGGTCTGAATCTGAGTTGTTCTTCACCATGTCGGGAAGAAACGGTGAATTTCAGTTTGGTGTTTGTGATCTGACGCAGCTCTCTGAGCTGTGTGAAACATCCTGATCGGATCCGGTCAAATTGTGATAAAACAGAGTTTCCAGTCTGACTGAATTGAAATATCATGATAATGATATCTGATCTGACCCATCATCTGAGCCATCCAAAACTGGTTCTGTTCTGTTGGTAAAGTGGGACTTTAACGACCTGCTATCAGCTTGCGCCCACAAAGATCAAGCTGCTGTCCAGTGTTGGTGTCCTGGTTCTTGAAGGTTTCGTTTTACGAGTGGGTCGCGTGGAGTCCTCTCTTCTGATCGGGATGGCGAGGAGGGGCGAGGGTGCTGGATGGCTGCTGGTGTTATGCATGGGTGACATCATCCATCAGCATGCAGCTGTGGTCATGAAGGTCAAAACTGGGGGACCACGTCTGCCAACACTGTCCCTTCATTCATTCAGAGGTGGTTACTTCAGAAGCGACTACAGAGGCTCTCCTGAACACAGGAAGGATGCTAATCCAGAGACTTAAGCCAGAAGCTATATTACTCGAGAGACTACAGCAGAGGCTACTCCAGCGGCTAAAGCAGAGGCTGTACTACTCCTGAGACTACTGCCGAGGCTAAACCAGAGGCTATACTACTCCATACACTACAGGCTATACTACTTCAGAGGCCGCATCAGAGGTTACTCCAGAGGCTATACTACACCAGAGGTTACTCCAGAGGCTAAACCAGAGACCATACTACACCAGAGTCACACCAGAGGCTACTCCAGAGGCTAAGCCAGAGGCTGTATTACACCAGAGGCTACTCTAGAGGCTATACTACACCAGAGGTCACACCAGAGGCTACAGCTGAGGCTCCTACATGGGCTACTCAAGAGACCGCACCAGAGGTTCTACAACGGGCCGTGAGGCCGACAGCTATCTGTTCCCTCAGCCTTGACCCTGTGGAGTGGGGAGCAGCTTCTGTTGTGTGTGGGGAGGGAAGAGGGGGGTGTTTTTGTTTTTTGTTGTTGTTTTTTTTCCCCTCCAGAACGTGACATGTGTTGTGATAGCAGATGTCGCTCTGTCTGTTGGTTCTGGTGGATTGATATCAATGCAATGGGATCTAAACATTCCGTTCTCCCCATCCATCACACTCACACACACACACACACACAACAAAAGGCAGACAGGAGGTATGGAGGTGTTATCTGAGACAGCATGTGTGTTGTCTCGACATCTATCACTCGAAAACTGAGCGAGTGTGGACACGCTAGCACGCGCACTAGCAC
>NC_134891.1:27727884-27772884 GCF_041734735.1 Babylonia areolata
AAAAATTTTTTTTTCTATTAAAGAAAACAAAGTAAACAAATTAATGGTCTCCAGTTGGGTCTCTTCTGTGACTGTCTGTTTTTGTCCTAGTCTGTATCTGCCTCTCTCTTTGCGTGTGTCTCTGTGTTATGTATATATATGTATGTATATATGATGCAAAATATGACAGCAGCTGGCCATAAACCGCAGGAATTGCGCAAGTGTTGGGTTAGATAAGTCTAAAGAGAGACCTTTCGAAATCTATGTTGTTTTTTGTGAATTTTTTTTCTTTCTTTCTCGGGTCATTGCTTAATACCGCCAGTGTTACATCTGAGACATTTTTTTTGGGGGAAAGTCATTTCATATCGTGTGAAAGACAGACATTTGCCGAGATAAGAGTGGAAACAACGTGGCTGTCAGTTTAACTGTGTGAAGTTAAACTCTATGAACTGTATGAAAGACAGCTTTGGCGAAAGGAGATGGCACTCCAATTGGATGCGTCATGCCTGATTTTTTTTCATCTCTTTCCATGATTACCATCGTGATATTTCTAAAGAACACTGCAACCTTTCTCAGCAAACCTGCTCTGTCAGAATGAGAATTCAGTTTGTCTTGTGCTCATCTTGCTTAGAGAGTTCAAGGAGTTCGTTTTGCCGTAATGTCATCACTGTGGGGGAAATACCACCATGTTATTATTATTATTATTTTTTTTTGTCCAGCTGAACTCTCCAGGCTGCAAATGTGAAGGGAAGAAAGTGATCTTGGTTGCAACCACTGGGCCCTAGGTGTCTGTCGCCATGGTATTTTGGTATTCTTGGGGGGGGGGGGGGGGGCAGGTGTGGGGGGGGGATGGGTAGATGTATGTGTGTGTGTTGGGGGGGTGGGGGGGTGCAGGGCAACTTTGGACACACAGTTCTCAATGATCCATTCTTCATCGATCAGCACATTACATGATTAGGTTGCTGGTCGAGTTGATCGGATAACCCTCGGAGTCATTGCTGTTCCCCATCACCGTTTTGCCTGGCCTGTCTTGTCCTGGGAGGGGGGGACGGGGGAGTGGTGGGGTGGGGGTTGGGGGGGGGGGGCAACACTTCTGGTCAATATGTTCTCTAGTAACTGCACTATTGAGAGCAGTACGTATTCCTGTGGGTAAAATTGCAGGTCAGGACTGTAGCGCCTTCGTCTCTGAGAGCAGTTGAGATTCCATTGATTCCATGGGACAACACTGCTGGTCAGCATGTCCTCGTGACTGTGTCAATGAGAGCAGTATAGATTCCCGGGGGCAATATTGCTACTCAGGATAATAGCGCCTCCATCTCTGAGAGCAATATAGGTTCCATTGATTCCATGGGATCGACAGCCACGGCTAGTCAGGATGCCCTCGTGACTGCATCACTGACAACAATGTGGACCGCCGGGAGGTACCATGCTAGTAAGGATGTATCACGTAGTCATCGCCATGGTTACTACAAACAGTCTCCGAACGTGAGTGAGGATGATAAAGTGGGCTTGTACGACGGTTCAGTGGCTCAAAGTGATGGAAATAGCTCCGAGATGGCACGTGTGCTAAAGGTCATCTTTTGGACTGTAAAGAAAAGAAAGAAAGAAAGAAAGAAAAAAAGGTCTGTGAACAGAGTAGGTACGGAGCAGCAGGCAATAATGTGAAGAAGCCTCTTTCCTTGTCAGCCTGCCTCTGCAGATGACGGAGGAAGTCTTGCAGATCATTTCAAATTAAAAAAAAACAACAACAACAGTTTTGTCGGTTGTGGTGCAGAAATGGAGCTGTGCCTTTAGCTTCTACTTCTGCAAAAGAATTTGATGTCCCTTTTGTGACCTCCCCTATCCGTCCTCCCCACCTGTGCCACCCGCCCCCCACCCCCCACACACACCCCGCCCCCTCTCCCCCTCTCCTCCTCCTGCCCCCTTCTCTGTTACTGAATGATATGAATGGCAACACTGCTCCTTTCGCTGCATTGCTGCCTTATTGAGAAACTCCTCTGTTTTGTCATCCTGTGCTGTTCTCCTGTAATATGAACGATCTCGGGAGCGTTAATTTTGTTCAGCGTAAAGAAGGTTCCTCAGTCCATAGAATTTTGGGTAGACTTAGGGCAAAAAATCTTTGCCACGGAGCAAAGCCTTGCGCTGATAAAAGATCGATCGTTCCGTCCGTCCTGCTTGTTGCGGAGCCAGGAAGGAGTGTGTACACCTGTTATCCACAAGCTCCAGCAGTTCACAGCTTGATCGGATTTTCGATGTGATGTGTGCAGGTCAGTAATGCTGGACCGGCCTGGCCGTGTCCTTAGGTGGTGGTGGTGGTGGTGGCGGCGGTGGTGGCTGCAACTTGGTGACTGCAACTTGGTGACTGACACCGGCAGCACATGTGTGTGGCAGTGTCCATGTGGTGTAAGGTAGCAACCAGCGGGGCGGGGATACCAGTCACGAACGATGCTAAAGGCCGAGCACAGCTGTGTGCTGAGGCCGACAGAAAGCCAGCTTGAAGGGGGGTGGGGTTGGAGGGGGCTGGGTTGCGAGGGGTGGGGGTGTGTGTGTGGGGGGGGGGGGGCGGAGGGGGGGGGGCACTGGGCCCGTCTTGTCAGCTGCTGCTGCTGATGCTGCTGCCCGCCGCCACGCAGGAGGGAGACAGGCGCTACCAGCCATCGCTATCGATTAGGGCTGGAGCTGCTTCACGTGCTTCACCAACACCCTGTCCCCGGCACGCACACACACACACACACACACACACACACACACACACACACACACACACACACACACACACACACACACGAGACATCACTCTCACCTATAGACAAACACAGACACGGACACACAGACAGACAGACAGACAGACACACACACACACACACACACACACACACACACACACACACACACACACATACAAGCAAACACACGCGCGACCAAACTCTTACCTATACACAGACACAGACACACACACACACACACACACACACACACACACACACACACACACACACACACAGCTTCTCCATAAGTGAACGGTTGGAGACGCGAACGGAAAGAGTGAGATATAGACTGTTTGTGTGTTTGTGTGTGTGTGTGTGTGTGTGTGTGTGTGTGACGTGGAGGGTGGATAGGAAGGGGGTGCATGCAGGGTTGTGCAAAGCTGGTCCTGAACAGCCCACAGGAAGGACCGTCGCCAAGTGTCTGCTGCCATCTTCGTGGCGTGGGAATGTTACCCTGTACAGTCTGCATAGTCTGCAAGTGACCAGTGCCTTCGTGATGGTATTTCATTCTGACTGACATGATTTTCTCTGTCGAAGCCTTGATTCGTCGGGGGCCGGGTGCACACTCAAATTCGATTAATTAAACGGATGAGGAATGTCTTATATTCTGGATTTCATTTTTGATTTCTGCATTTCATGCCGAAATAGAAGGGTTTTCAGCTCAGATTGGCGGCACTGATCACATGGTTGATTCCAGAAAGGCAGAGGAGCCTGTTGCTGTGGTTGTCAATGCTATGTTCGCGACTGATATCCGTTCAAAGCCGCTTGATTTGATTATTGATCAGATGATGATACGTTCAGTGTTTATGCCAATCTTTAATCTTTGTTTTGTGACCAAGCCTTCGGAATCCTGCTGGCTGAAGCCCAAACACGAGCAGGTTGTTGGAGGAACTGGCAGGTGGAAGGGTTGAAGACACCTGCATGGGGTTGACGGTCAGCAACAATCAGTTCACCAGATTTTTCTGTATTGTATTGCTTTGTGTTATTAACTCACTCAGTACGGCCAGTCCTCTCTTCTCCTCTACACAGACCCCTCGGATGTCCAGTGGCTGTCTGAATGACCCAACCTTTAGCTTCCGTCGTCAGAATTGTGGTATTCTTTGTCAACATTCACCTCTTCAGTATAAGAGCCTTCCGCTTGCAATATTTTGATGATGGTAATTGGGGTGAAACGCTGTTAACGTCGTCTCTTTCGCCGTTCGTATGGATAGAGTTAAAAGATTAAAGGCCCCATAGCTTTTCCACGGCCATCGGGCCAGTGATTTGTTATCCACTGTGTCTAGGGCTCGGCGTTGTAGGAACTAAGGCGGAGTGCAGTCCTCTTCTTCCGCCATTTGGATTATCCCCGACTCCAAGTCCGGAGAACTCATTCACACTAGAGTGGAGTGAAGAAAATTGTAGTAGTGTGCCCGTTTTTGTTTTGTGGGTTTTTTTCTTTTCTTTTTTTTTTTTTTTACCCCAAGGACACAACACCATGGCGAAAGATGGCCTCGAACCCTGCTCACAGGTGGAACACTGAATCAGAAGTGCAACGCTTTTTAACCGATCCTGCCATGGCGGTACTTTTGTGTTGTTATTTCGTGCAAAAAATCGGCCAGCTCTACTAGTAGTATCTGTGGAAAGACTGCGACACCACAGTACAGTGCCACATGGGCGGTCTGTTATGATCTTGGTGTTTTGACATGATGATCGGGTCATAAGTGGAGTGATGGCCTAGAGGTAACGCGTCCGCATAGGAAGTGAGAGAATCTGAGCGTGCTGGTTCGAATTACGGCTCAGCCGCCGATATTTTCTCCCCCTCCACTAGACCTTGAGTAATGGTCTGGACGCTTAGTCATTCGGATAAACCAAGGTCCTGTGTGTGCACCATACACTTAGCGCACGTAAAAGAACCCACGGCAACAAAAGGGTTGTTCCTGGCAAAATTCTGCAGAAAAACCCACTTTGATAGGAAAAACAAATAAAATTGCACGCAGGAAAAAATACAAAAAAATGGGTGGCGCTATAGTGTAGCGACGCTCTCTCCCTGAGGAGAGCAGCCCAAATTTCACACAGAGAAATCTATTGTGATAAAAAGAAAAGAAAAATACGAATACAAATAAAGAGTGTATATCTGGTACGTTCCGGTTCGGCAAAGTGTAGGGCCAGTTTTCAGAGACGGTGGGAACACTGCATCTGACCTCAGCCCAATGGTTGAGGAGCGGTGGCCTTGTGGCAGTGCGCCCGACTGGGATGTGAGTGTCCACGAGTTCCAATCCCACACTGGATCGGGCTGTTTATTTTCCCCTTCCACTAGACCTTGAATGGTGGTGTGGGTGCTAGGCTTTCGGATGACTCCGATGAGGAAATGAATCCAGGTTCCGTGTGCAATGCGCGCGTACGTAAAAGAACTTAGGGCAACAAATAGATTATTCCTGGCAGAATTCCGTAGAGGAATCCAATTGATAGTAAATGAAATACACTTGCAGCAGACAGGATAAAATGAAGATGAATAAAATGGGAAGAAAAATATATATATATATATCTTCGAGAGGCGCTGCACTTTGGCGACGCGCTTTCCCTGTGGGAAGCGGCCCGATTTCGTTCACACAGACAAATCTGTTGTGACATGAATCAACACAACACAATTTTCGCCCCTTGACACGGTCGCACGGAGGAACCCTCGGCTCGCTTCTTTCCTCGAATCTCGGGTATTATTTTCAGGGACACTCGTGAGTGCCTGTCAACAGCCTGGTCCATAATTCATGGCCAGGACAAGAAGCGGATTTTGTGAGGATAACTGTCCACTTGGAAAGCGATCTGTTATGGTCATGACCAAGATATCCTGTCCTCAGGCAGTGTTCAGTGGTGTGTGACAAGAACCAGCAATCTCCGTTCACAAAAACGACGAAAACAAAAGAAAAAATATGTGTGAGCTTAGCAAGGAGCGATGTGGTGTGATGTGATGTAGTGTGGTTAGTTGTGTGTTGGGTGTGTGTGTGTGTCTGTGTGTGTGTGTGTGTGTGTGACCAACCTTTATTTCCATTAAGAACACAGCAAAATATTTTACACTCGTTTCTGATCTTCTGTAGACGGTTGTTATCCACATTGATAGCATAATGGTGCGTATTTGTAGAGATAGACGATTATCCACATTGATAGCATAATGGTGCGTATTTGTAAAGATAGACGATTATCCACATTGATAGCATAATGGTGCGTATTTGTAAAGATAGACGATTATCCACATTGATAGCGTATATGGTGCGCATTTGTAAAGATAGACGATTATCCACATTGATAGAATAATGCTGGGCATTTGTAAAGATAGACGATTATCCACATTGATAGAATAATGGTGCGCATTTGTAAAGATAGACGATTATCCACATTGATAGAATAATGCTGGGCATTTGTAAAGATAGACGATTATCCACATTGATAGAATAATGCTGGGCATTTGTAAAGATAGACGATTATCCACATTGATAGAATAATGCTGGGCATTTGCTCAGCTTTACTCACAGCCCTGTTGTGACCCTCTTGTGAAAGTTCTTTCCACGTGCAAAAGCTGTCCTATATATGACAAAGATCTTTCTTTTTCCTTTTTTATTTTATTTTATTTTGTATTTTTTTAAATTCTGGCGCTTTGCAGTGTCGTTCTTGGTGCTGTCGTACGATCTGCCCAGTTTCTATGATGCCCGATTTCTCGTAACGCCTGACCCCGGAAACAGCGAGCGGATGATAGACTTATTTCTGTGATGATGTGATGGCTAATCCTTTACCAGGGCCTGCTTTCTGCTGTCCCTGTCATGTTTTTATGTCTGTCTCTCTGTCTCTGTCTCTCTCTCTCTGACTGTATATTTGTCCGTCTGTGTGTCTGTCCATTTTTCCCCTCTCTCTCTCTGTCTCTCTCTCTCTGTCTCCTTAACCCCCACCCACCCCTCCCCCTCTCTCTCTTCCTTTTAAGCAAAAACATTTTTTTACATTTTTGTTTTATTCTTTTTTTTATTATTTGGTTGATTTATTCTGTTTTGAATTTTATTGTATTGTGATCTATGTGAGACTTATAACAGGTCGTATCTGGCTCTGTTCCTGTGCTTTCCATCACTTTGTAGGTGTCTGTCACATCGTGTATCTCTCTCTCTGTGTCTGTCTCTCTGTGTGTCTGTCTAGCTCTCTCTCTCTCTGTCTCTCTCTCTTTCTCTCTGTGCCTCTCTTTTTGTCTCCACGCTCCTTCTCTTTCTTAGAGTGTCTTCTCTTCCTTTCTCCCTCTCCTCTCTCTCTCTCTCTCTCTGTGTCACTGTGTCTCCCTCTCCTTCTCTCTCTCTCTCTCTCTCTCTGTGCCTTTCTCTGTGTCTCTGTCTCTCCCTCCCTTCCTCTCTCTCTCTCTCTCTCTCTCTCTCTCTGTCACTATTTGTCTCTGTGTCTCTGTCTGTCACTGTCTCCCTCCTTTCCTCTCTCTCTCTCTCTCTCTCTCTCTCTGTGCCTGTCTCTGTGTCTCTGTCTCTCCCTCCCTTCCTCTCTCTCTCTCTGTCACTATTTGTCTCTGTGTCTCTGTCTGTCACTGTCTCCCTCCTTTCCTCTCTCTCTCTCTCTCTCTCTCTCTGTGTGTGTGTGTGTGTGTGTGTGTCTGTCTGTCTGTCTGTCTCTGTGTCTCTGTCTGTCTCTGTGTTTCCCTCCCTTCCTCTCTCTCTGTCTGTCTTCCTCTTCCCCCCCCCCTCTCTCTCTCTGTCTGTCAGTCTTCCTCCTTTCCTCTCTCTCTCCCTCTCTCTGTCAGTCTCTGTGTCTCTGTCTGTCACTGTGTCTCCCTCCTTTCATCTCTCTCTCTCTCTCTCTCTGTCTGTCTCTGTGTCTGTCTGTCTGTCTCTGAAGGACCTGTGGTACTTGTCCTCTATCATTATTGATTATACATTTCGGTTGTTGGCTCTCTTCATATGGTGCCAAGGCCTTACTTTTTCTTGTTCCTTCCCGACCCAGAAACACTGTTCCTTTCTTCTGATGTGTGTGTGTGTGTGTGTGTGTGTGTGTGTGTGTGTGTGTGTGTGTGTGTTCTTTTTGTCTGTGTAGCTTATTACCAACATGCTGATGCTTGTCTGATTTAGCATTATGTAGTGAAGACCCAATTTAGGGCGGGAACTGCCAGATGATTTTTAAAAAAAAAGCACACCAATCAGTGGTTATCTAATGTTCACAGAAACATTTTGTCTTATTTTGTCCTCTCTGTCTCGCTCTCTCTCTGTCTCTTTCTCTCTCTCTCTCTGCATGTATGTCTGCTTGCTTGTGTCTGCGTGTCTGTGTGCTACAATGTAGTCCTGACGGCCGTGTGGTGTTGTGATGTCCAGATGGCAGCAGGGAGGTAGCAGAGCTATGCGCAGGAAGAAGGCTCCAGCTGACCGCAGGCCCGCCTGTCCTTTCCCTGCTCCACGCGCAGTCCTTCCCGACCCTCGCTGCTCCCTGCTCTGCTGAGCTGTCCTGCCTGGCCGGCTCCTGGCTGCCACCCTGCCGGCACAGGCCCCGCCCAGCCCGTCTGTGCTGACCCGCGCGTGTCCTGTCTGGGAGCGGAGAGGAGCCCCAAGCAGCTCTGTGATGGTGCCTGACGTCTCCTCCCCAGCTGACAGGGGTGGTTTGTGACACAACGTCACGCGCGCTCTGAACGCTCCTCTGACCGATCGGCAGCCACCATGAACCTCAACATCGCGGACGCGGACAACCGCGTCATCATCAACGTGGGGGGCATCCGGCACGAGACCTACAAGGCGACGCTGAAGAAGATCCCCGCCACCCGCCTCTCCCGCCTGACAGAGGCCCTGGCCAACTACGACCCCGTGCTCAATGAGTACTTCTTCGACAGGCACCCGGGCGTCTTCGCCCAGATCCTCAACTACTACCGCTCCGGCAAGCTGCACTACCCCACCGACGTGTGCGGGCCTCTCTTCGAGGAGGAGCTGGAGTTCTGGGGTCTGGACTCCAACCAGGTGGAGCCCTGCTGCTGGATGACCTACACACAGCACCGCGACACGCAGGACGTGCTGGCCATCCTGGACCGCCTGGACCTGGACACGGACAAGCCCACGGAGGAGGACATCATGAAGAAGTTCGGGCTGGAGGAGGAGTACAAGGCGGGGGACCTCAACTGCTGGCAGCGGATCCAGCCCAAGATCTGGGCGCTCTTCGACGAGCCCTACTCTTCCACCGCCGCTAAGGTAAAAACAACGTACCCAAGCACCGTGTCTTTATATATATATATATATATATTTTTTTTTTTATCTACTACCCCCCCCCCCCCCCATAACTCCACCACCCCTCTGCACTTCTCCCTCAATCACTTTGCCAAGCTGTCATTTGCAGCGTTAAGGGTTTGTTTAGTTTTTGTTTATTTGTTTTTCTTCTTTGCGAGGCGAATTTAGACCTTCATTTTTTTTTTTTCTAAAAGCGAGTTCTTTAAATTTAACTAGAAATGTGCACTGAATTGCATGCCTGACAAAGTCCCTTTCCCTGTTTGACACCCAAAGCATTATTTATTATCATTATTTATTTATTTATTTATTTATTCATTTATCTATTTTTGGTTGGAGATGGTGCTGTATTATGGATTTAAGTTGGGGTGCCCCAGTATGTGTATTTCCCCTATATCAATGGTTTCTATAGATTTTGGGTTTGGTTTTGTTTTTCCATTTTTTTTCATCTTGCAGTTAGATACCACCATCCAAAGCTGAAGTGTTCTAGATGGAAGGAAAACGCTTGTTCTCCACCCCCCCGCTTCTGTGGCTGATCAGTGCACTTTTAGTGAATAGCTGGACAGTTTGAAATAGGGATGCTCTCGACTGACCATATAACAAGATCTCTGACCCTCATTACTTGCCATCCTCTGTCCCTCTTTTCCCCACGCTCTCTTTCTCTCTCTGTCTCTCTGCCTGTCTCTTTCTCTCTGTCTGTCTCTTTCTCTCTCTCCTTTCCCCCCCCTCCTTTTCACGTCTTGTCTCCCGCACTCCATAACCATCGCCCCCACTTTGTCTCCATCTTTCGCTACCTCTCGTCTTCTCCTTGTCAGTTTCCGTTTCAAAAGAGTGTATGACAGGACCAACTGAAATGTTCACCTCTGAAGTCTGTTCAAGGAACACAATATATCTATATCTTCGACCAAACTGACTTTCCAAACATGCAGTCTGGAAACCCGAAAACTACACATTTCTCTGGATATAGAGAATGCCCGTTATCTGCAGACAACAGAAATTCAGAAGATAATATGAAATTTGTTATGGCCGCTTCGCGGCAAATCGAAACCTCATTCAGATTACCCCGAAAATGATAGTCAAATTCGTGTATCAGCGAAATTCGAGCGAGAGAAGAAGAAGATAATAATAATAATAATAATAGTAGTAGTAAATAATACTGATACATGTGTTGGCAAACTGCACACTTATCCCCCTTTTTGTCTCCAGTTTTGTACCACCATACCATGCCTTTTGTTCGATGCACAGACGGAAATTAGAGTCATTGAAATACACGTAATACACACGGCACGCTTAACTAGACCCCCTCACCCCATCCCATCCCTCCCTTCCGTCCTTCCTGTGCTGCAAAGATACCCATGTTGGTGGTTGCACACACACACACACACACCCACACACTCTACATACAGAGACACACTTCCTCCTCCTCCTCCAGCTTCAGATATCTTTGTCGTGCGCTGTCTGTCCGCACCACCATGTTTCTGCACCCAGCCAGCAGTCCATAGAGAGGCTGCAGCAGGAGTCCATCGTCTGTAACGAACTGTCCATCACGCAATGTCCGCTCACGTTTCGCTACCTTCGAGAGAGAGAGAGAGAGAAAAAAGAAAGAAAAGTTCTGTAATTTCAAGAATAACATTGATAAATAGATCATAATCCCTCAGTGATAATGCTGAACTGACATTGTGAAGTGGAACACCATGTTTGTTATTTTTTTTCTTTTCATATAGTCTATATTTGTCATGTATGTTTGATTTGGCAGTGAATGTAATGATGATTTTGAGGAGATCTTCTGAACTTTATTTGTGACCTGTTGGCTGCTGTCGTTCCTTGTTCCAGCGTCCCATTTGTTCCAGGGTAAGTGCTCGGTGGCTGTGGGTCTCAGTAGCCGTGCCCTGTTTTTTTATACTCTGCCTCCTAGCCCTCAACATGACACTGTCGTCTCTAGCGTCCTCACGTCCCCCTCTAGCCCCTCACCCCCCCCACAGTCTGGTGAAAGTAGGTCAATGTGACCTTCCACTCTGCCCGCCCCCACCCCCACCCCACCCCCCCGTCCCTCCTCCATCAATCATCCCCCCCCCCTCTCTTGTCTGCTCCGTGTCCCAAGTCACAGTGTAAACAGTGTCACTCCTCTCTCTCTCTCTCTGGAACCATCCTAGACTGTTCAGCCTGCCTGTCTCAAACCATTGTTTCACCTTGTTCCAAGTTAAGTCTAGCTCTCATTTACTGGGTTTTTTGGGTTTTTTTCCATCACATTATAAAAAAAAAAAGAAAGTGTTTCACTAAATGTCAAGGTATTCAACACGACACGGTTCAATAGCGAACAGAGCAAACGGGGAGGGGCTCTTGTACAAATTAATGCTTCTTCCGAAAGTTCAGAATTGTATAGCCTGGATAGCGTGCTGCTGTTATTGCTCCACTATTTTATAGCTGTCGTGGTGGTGATGTCTGTGTTTTCTGTGCCGTCTGGTGCCTCTTGTTTTTGCCTTGCCCCCCTTCTTGTCCTCTTGATATTTCCACACTCGTGTATCGTGTACGTATGTCAGTGTGCATCTCTTTCTGTGTATAGTGAAGCAACCAGTGTATTCCTACTATTTTCACCACGCACCTTGTGTGTCTGTATGTCTGTCTGTCTGTCTGTCTGTCCCTGAGTGGTGGATGTTGTTCGTGTCTTGGTCCTGAGCGCTTTTCCTTTTGCTCAGTCAGTCAGTCAGTCAGTCAGCCAGTCACTGTGCCTCTTGCTTCCTGCAGGACTCTCCTCTGCATTGTCTGTCTGTCTGTCTGTCAGTCAGTCAGTCTGTCTGTATCACTGGTGTTGGGGGAAAAGTCGCCGCACGGCTACCACAGTCGTGTTCAGTACACCCCAACACTGAGAGAGTGAAAGAGAGAGAGAGTGCGCGCGCGCTTGTGTGCATGTGTGTGTGTGTGTGTTCGGTCGGCTTTGAAATGGGAGATTCAGGCAGAACATCTAGCTGATCACGTTCATGTGTTGTTGTATTTTTTTGTTTGTTTGTTTGTTTGTTTTTTGTGGGTTTTTTTTGTAATATCCGAAGATGTGGCTTAGTCCGCTATGCAGTTTTGGCAAGAGATTTTTTTTTGTTGCTGCTAATACCATTGTTGCCGCTATCACTACTACTGCTGCTGCTGCTGCTACTACTACTACTACAAGTACTTAAGCCAAACATTATCTTAAAAAAAAAGAAGACAGTGATCGATGATCAAGCAGCAGTCCTCAAACGAGAAAATACGGACCGCTTTTCCACTCCAAGGAAGGTGTCCAGCCCACTCAGTCTGGCTGCACGACGAAGTGATTATGACATCAGTCGTCTCTCAGTCGTGTCCTGTGTGTAGGCTGCTGACTCGGAACAGGCATCAGTGACTACCACTACAACCGAAGGAACATTAACAGCAGTGCAGGGTCTTATGAGGTATGTGGCATACTGGTGGCCGAACAAGAAGCGGTTGGCTGTGGCCGGACTTCCGGTGCGCAGGGACCTCGGCAGAACAAAGGAAGTGGCCGTGTATGAGAAGAGGTTCGGGGTGAGTGACTGGACTTGACAGTAAAGCAACGGAGACGACACAGAGAAAATCTAAATGGACTGCAAAGAAGATATGAAAAGAAAAAAACAACAACATATACTTGCCAAGAAATAAAAACAACAAGTATAAATAACCACGAAAACTGTTAGTGTTAGAACAAACAACGGCATTTGTTTGGGTTTTTTGTTTGTTTTTCTTTTTGTTTTGTCTTAACGGGTTTTTTTTACCAGCAGTGTGAAACATGAAGCATGCGACGTAAAAAGCGGTTGGCTGAAAAATGCCTTCTATTCCGAGTCAGCAAAGCTTTAGCAAAGCTCTGAAGATTTCCGTATGGCCCAGCGGGATGGGCTTGACAAGGTTGCATGAGAGCGTCGAACCTCACAGGAAGTTTGATGTTTATTGTATCTTTATTTATTGATTTGTTTGTGCCATTATTTCATTTTGTGAATCATGACAGGAAAGTGGTCCTTATGTCTGAGCGGGAGACATGTTTTGAGAAGAGGTGAGGTTCTCTTCTCTCTGGGAAAGCAGCAGTGTGTCTTCGTGTTCAGGATGTGTTGGTTCTCACTGAAGGTCTTCTTCGCTTCGTGAATCATTTCACACTGGTTTTGTGGTTGTTGTTGCTGTTGTTGTTGTTGTTTATTTTTAAGTATCATAATATGGGCGTGCGTACGCGCGCGCGCGTAAGGGTGTGAGTGAGTGCGTGTGTGTGTGTGTGTGTGTGTGTGTGTGTGTGTGGTGTTCTGTGTCTGTGTGACCAATTAAAGGAAAGGATCACCTGGATTTATTTTGTTGACGTTTGTATTGGTTTTGAACAGCAGAACAAATTAATATCGGTACGATTTATTTCTGTTCAGAGTGACGTGTCGGAGCTTGAGTGTTCAACAAACGATTTGTGTGTGTGAGAGTGTGTGTGTGTGTGTGTGTGTGTGTTTCACGCGATCACGTCAGCTGACAAAGTATGCTGTATTGATATTTTTGTGGACGACAGACAGTAAGCTTACTTTGTCATCATGATGACGCATCGCGTGTGCGTTGTTTGCTTTAGCCTACCCCCTTCTTCGAAGTGTCTGTGCGCATGTGCACGTATGCCAGTTGAGACGGGACAGTTGGTACAAAAACAACGAAAGGAAACAAAACGACATGCTATTTTGTGCGCACAAAACGGTGAATGTACAGGAGAAAACGTTATTGTCACGGAGACATGGACGCAAAAAAACCCAAATTCAGTACGTACACAATTGGAGTAAAAGATATATTAATATGCCACAAGTAGGATCACACACATACTCGAGCGCGTGCTCGCACACACACACACACACACACACACACACTAATGTAAAGAGGCAAAGGAAATAAAGGGCTGGGAGTGGGAGAATGGTGGTGAATGGCTGAACAACCGGAGTCAGCAGTGACGTAGCGGCTGTGTAAGGTTAGTCTGGAAGGCTGACTGGAAGTGTTCATTTGACTTACTGTGTAATTACTCCTGACCTGATTCTCTGGAGTATCGTAGACTAGAGAGAAACAGAGACAGAGATAGAGACACATACAGAGAGGCACAGAAACAGAAGGTGTGCCCATGGACATGAATCGTCTTACCGCAGGGTGAGACACGAAACTCAGCAGTGTGAGAACTGTTGCTTTTAAAGACTGTCCAGAATGAGACTGGCTTTATGTTGAGCGGAGAATTCCGGAAACAGCCTCGGGGTTTGGGGTTTGGGTGGGGTTTTTTTCCCCCCCATTCTGGCAGATATATATGTTCGTTCCTTCAAGGTCTGTCCACTCTTCCGCTGATGAAAGAATATGTTTGCGTTCCCATACTCAAGAGAGAGAGAGAGCTTTTAGTCCTTTAGCTGTACACTCCTGGAATTCATCGCCCTTTTTTCTCCCCCAGTCCATTGCAGTCCCTCTCTCATACCATTTAAAACAGACCCCAGAAACATTCCTTTTCTAGCAGGTATTCCATTCACCAGGGCATTCCATTCACACCTGTGTTCGGTGGATCCGTATCTGTTTCCTCCATGCATGTGTGGGTGTGTTCCTATGTGCTTTAAGGAGCAAGATTGCAGAATGGTTTAGACGCTTATCTGCCAATACAGTGTTCGAGATGGTCTGGGTTCGAATTCCGCTCTTGCCCTTTCTCCCGGAAAAAATCAAACTGAGCATGTAATCATTCGGATTCAGCACGCGCTTTGCGCAGCGGAAAAGAACCCATGGCAACAGAAGTGGTGACCTCTGGCAGAAATCTGTAAAAAAAAAGAAATCCTCTCTGATAGGTACATAATATGCCATCTTTAGCTTTGGTTTCATCTCTCTTCTTACAGACATTTCAACACCAGTTCATGTTGATGCAAAGTTTTATACCGTCATTTATTTGATGGTTCGTTTTCATTTAAGCGCCATTTAACCGCTAGAGATGAAGAAGGCACGTTTGCATACTTCTTCAACCATCACGATAAAGGCTATGTTCTTCTAGGGAAACACACCCTTGTGAAGGTGCTGGGGGGGTGTTTTCGGCACAAATAGTGTCCCCGCCTTCTAGAAATTTTCTGATGGGAATTTCCTCTTTTCTATCACTCTCATTTGGTCGATGTTCCCATTTCCTTTTGTCATCGCGTTCTTGTGTTCTGCTTTTCGGAAACAATAATATATATATATATATATATATATATATATATATATATATATATATATATATATATATATATCCCAACACTTGATAATTCGATAATTCCATATTTTTGAACATATCTTTGGCGCCAGAAAATATTAACTGTCCATTGGTGTTTTTGAGTGAGTGAGTTTGTGTGTGTGTGTGTGTGTGTGCGCGCGCGCGCGCGCGCGCATTTTAACGTATTTTTGTTGTTTTGTAATCATTTTGTTTCATGATCATTTTTAGGTGATTTTGTTTTTAGTCCTCGGTGAGAAATAATTATGAACGAATGACCCATTTTTGACGAGCATTCATCGGTTTTGGGTTTTTTTGTTTTTTTTTTTTTCTGTGAATTGACTGTAACTGCACCCTATTTTCTCTTCGGGGCATGCATCATATTGCAATACGCCTTTGGACCATGTTGCATCGAGTATGCATAATATCGCATCACCCACTATATTTCTCTTCCACTCAAGACAACAACTACTAAGCCCCTCTTCAGACGACAATAGCCGGTTAGTGGCGGTGCCAGACTGATTGAACCAAACCTCCTGTCCTCTTAGCGGCTCCCTCCAGTGACTGTTCTCATGAATCCACCGGCTCCGAAGACCGTCACAGGAACTCACCAACCACAAGGGTGGAAAGTGAACGAGAGAAAAACAACCCTGATGTTTAAAAACAACAACAACAACAAAACAAAAAAACGGGAGCATGACATGAATATGTCACCTATTTTTTTTGACTTTTTTGTTTCCAATTTGATTTGATGAGGAGGAGGATGACGATGCTACTACGGAAGTCAGTGTAGGTTTGAAACTACGTGACAAGGCTGTACTCTACACATCCTCAGTTTCAGAATATACGTCCCCCGGCATCAACCAGGCTCAAGAGATACAGCCACCTGCAGTGCTGGTCAGGAAATTTGACCAACTCACAAAGGTGCATCCATGATCGGGATGGCTTCCGACTGTGTGGTTCCAGCTGAGCTCTTGGTACTACTCTCAGCTCAGGGTAGGAGTTGGCCACGTGCCGAGAGTCTCACAGTGATTATAATGGGCTCTCAGTTGTCACAGCAAGTTTGTTGCAGTGCTGTGAACATACACCTGGGTTTTGGAAGGGGAAACATGTGTGGCAAAAGCAACACCAAACAGTTTAGCTTCACACACACACACACACACACACACACACACACACACACACACACACACAGATATATGTGGAATGATGGCATAGAGGTAACGCGTCCGCCTAGGAAGCGAGAGAATCTGAGCGCGCTGGTTCGAATCACGGCTCAGCAGCCGATATTCTCTCCCCCTCCACTAGACCTTGAGTGGTGGTCTGGACGCTAGTCATTCGGATGAGACGATAAACCGAGGTCCCGTGTGCAGCATGCACTTAGCGCACGTAAAAGAACCCACTGCAACAAAAGGGTTGTTCCTGGCAAAATTCTGTAGAAAAATCCACTGCGATAGGAAAAAACCGGAAAAAATACAAAAAAATGGGTGGCGCTGTAGTGTAGCGACGCACTCTCCCTGGGGACAGCAGCCCGAATTTCACACAGAGAAATCTGTTGTGATAAAAAGAAATACAAATACAAATATATCAACGCTAGCTGACAGGCGTCAAGCTGTAGCAGTAAATCGTCAGACCGCTGTCAGTCACCAAGTCGAAAGCTGTCATGACCGTGCACAAAGCAGCCCACACGCTACACACACACACGATGAAAAGCGAACACGTGCGATCGAAGCCATGCGTCTTCCACCATGAACTACTAACTTGAGGAGATGCCGGCGGCGTCAGCACGTGGGACCACCTGTTGTCCTTCAGCCAGTAGTGTCCCCACCACTTCAGCAACCACACCAGTGGACTGCCAGCGTCAGCAGATTGCCAGCTGTGCTGTTTGTTTGTTTGTTTGTTTGGTTGTCTTTAACTCTTTCCATACGAACGGCGAAAGAGACGACGTTAACAGCGTTTCACCCCAATTACCATCATCAAAATATTGCAAGCGGAAGGCTCTTATACTGAAGAGATGAATGTTGACAAAGAATACCACAATTCTGACGACGGAAGCTAAAGGTTGAGTCATTCAGACACCCACTGGACATCCGAGGGGTCTGTGTAGAGGAGAAGAGAGGACTGGCCGTACTGAGTTAATGTGGGGGTTACCCTTCTCTCACACCTACCTCCTTACCTCCACCTCACAGTACTGCCAGAACCCTCCACTCCCACAACCACCTCCTCATTCTCATCCCACCTCTAGGTTCACTGAACTGAGCGCAGGATGGTATGTTTGTTTGATGTGGGTTTGAGATGAAAACAGGTCAAACGTGCAATGAACTATTGAAGCGCGTCGCCTGATGCGGTGGCCAGTTTTCCCTGTCAAACGGTGTGTATTGATTTAAGCGCACTCTTCCATCTGCACCTTTCCTCAAGGATCTCCATCCCCCGCCCTTCCCTGCTAGACCCAGTAGCCCTGTTGGCTGCTGCTGTCAATCTTTTCGGAACAGAGCCTCCTGTTTATACCTGTTCCTTCTCTTGCCATTTCTTTTTGTTTGTTTTATTCCCACTCTTATTCCCTCCTCACCAGACCAGCAATGTTTGTGTCTCTTTGCCTTGCCATTTTGATTTCAGCCTCCTCCAAGCCAACCAGCCACCCCCCCCCCCCCCCCATCCTCCCATTCTGGAGTGCCACTGTGTCTCTTTGCCCGGTTAAAACTAAGAGGCCTGCCCACAACCCCACTTTTTACTACCACCCCCTACCCCTTCCCCCCCCCCTTCTTCACATAACCACCCCACCCTCCTTTAACACTGCACCAGCCATGGGCTGGGTGTGTTCCCGTTTCCAGAGTGTAATGTTCCACACTGACAGAGGGCAGGGAGACCTTGATGTGCATTGTGAATCATGTGTTTGGCGATGACGCCACACAGCAGCAGGGTGAGGTTTGGGTCAGTATCTCTCTCCTCAGCTCACCAACCACTCCCAGGAAAAAGGAAGCGTCGTCATCTTATGCTGATGTGCTGAGCTTATCACAAAAACCAAGCATGCAGTGGTGGACATGATGCCGAAATGTTCTCTGCAACCACCAAGGACGCCGGGAAGGGTCTCCGGCCTAAATGGACCTGCTCGCCATGCTTGATTTGGCGACTGGTGTCTACGGTACTGTACTACTTCAATCCTGTATACAGGATCCTGGCCAGTAGACCGTTGTATCTCACGAGAACTACTGTCTTATTTCTTTGTTCCATCTCGTCACGTCTGTGGGAGGGAGGGAGGGAGGTTTTTTGTTTTGTTTTTTGTTTGTTTGTTGTTGTTGCTTTTTCTACCCCGCCCAGTCTGTTGGCTGACTTTGAAGGATAAGAGTCTCAACATAGTCAGCTGAATGGTCCCGTGTTCAGTATTAATTCTAGTGCTCTGTGTTTTGTTACCGCTTCTGTAATTTGTGTGTGTGTGTGTGTGTGTGTGTGTGTGTGTGTGTGATGGTGTTCTACAGAATACGCATACATATTTTGTGGTTCTTGTTTGACTGGGGTGGTGGTATTCGATACAAAAAGTATTGTTTGTGACTTTGGTGTAAATGACTTGAACGTGTACAGCATGTTTCCACATTTCCCCAAGTCAGATGAAAATGTGTAGCGTTAGTTTGTGTTTGCATGAATGTCACATTTTCATTAAAAAAAAAAAAAATTAAAAGACCTATTTTGCGATGTTCAGTTCTATCGCCGTGTTCAGCAGACGCTCCCACTCGACTCCCGACTAGATTTTGAGTGGTGGTCTGGGTGCTAGTCTTTGGGATGAGACGATAAACCCGAGGTCCCTTGTGCAGCATGCACTTAACGCACGTAAAAGAACCCACGGCAAGAAGAGAGGGTTGTCCCAGACAAAATTGTGTAGAAAAACCCACTTTGATAGCGAAGTAGATACACTTGCAGACAGAAGAAAAAAAGTATGGCTGACACAGTACTGTAGCAGCCTTCTCTCCCTGGGAAAGCAGCTCCAAGTTCACACAGAGAGATCTGTTGTGACAAAAAAGTAATAGAGTACAACTAATTGTTAAAAAAAAAATAGAAAGAAAAAATACACCAACAAAAAACAATAGAATACAGAATACAGTACAATACATTACAAGGCAATGCAATGCAACGCAATGCAATACAGTGCAATGCAATGCAATGCAATACAATATGTGGGGCTGCAAGTGTTGGGGTTGTTTGTGTCTCCTCTTTTTTCTTTTTTTTCACTTCAGTGAGTAACGGTGGGCTGTACTGCGAAACTGCAACGTCCAGACCTTTGTAAATGCCCATGGAAGTTTTGGTCTAGTGTCTCTGATCTATATACCTGTACTGTGTCGTCTTCTCTTCCTCTTCTTCTTCTTCTTCCTTCTTCTTTCTTCTTTCTTCTTCACTTCCGTCGCTGCTTCTCCCCTCCCTTCCCCACCCACATCCACGTTTTCTTATCTTTCCCATACCCCCCCTATTCGCACCCCACCTTTTCTTCATTAATAAAAAGAAAAAAAAAAAAGAAAAAAAGACTTCTTTGTCTCCTCGTCTACTTTCCTTTCCGCCATCCACCATTCCTTCTTTCTTTTCTCTTTTTTTTCTTCTTGTCTTTCTTTCTTTCTTTCAATCTTTCAGCATACATTATCTGTTCTCTGTTTCTTATTCTCTCCCCGCCTTCCAGCCCCCCCCCCCCCCTCCAACCCCCCTCCCCCCACCCTCCCCAAACTGATCCGGTGTAAGTATTGTGTCTCTTCCATTGTCGTCACTATCTCCCTTTTGATGCTCTACTTTTTTTCTTCTTCTTTTTTTTATTTATTTTTTTTATATACTAAGTTGCGTGTTTACACACACACACACATACACGGGCGCGCGCGCAGCATGTCCTTTTGCAAGAAAATAATCCATCTCTCTCGTCACAGAATTTTCCCATCTCAATTACTGCTTGACAAGAAAACTTTTTTTTCTGTTCTTTTTTTTTCTTTTTTAGGGAGATGGGGGGTCGGGGGGGGGGGGGGGGGGCGGTGTCGGGAGGGGGGGGGGGTTAGGAGGGGATTACAGTTCTATTTCTTTCTGGTTCTTTTATGTTGTGTCTGAAAAAGACCGATTTGTCTGGGATTCGCGTGTGTTTTCGGTTGTCTGTTTCGGATATCTGTGTGTGAGTGTGTGTGTGTGTGTGTGTGTGTGTGTGTGTGTGTGTGTGTGTGTGTGTGTCCATGGTAAACGTTACCAAATCCGTTTTCTCCATAAATACTTTCGTCTGTCGACACACTAATCTGGCTTGAAAATAACTTGGGGGTGGGGGGGGGGGGGGAATTAGTTATTTCCACGCAGGTGTAAAACAGTTACCTCCACGCAATCGAATTAAGATGACAGTGCGCTTCTGGGAAGGGCACAAAATAAGCATAAAGAATACACACACACACACACACACACACACACACACATATATATATATATATATATATATATATGTGTGTGTGTGTGTGTGTGTGTGTGTGTGTGTGCCTGTAAGTGTGTGTGTGAGTGTGTGTGTGTGTGTGTGATCGCATGTGTGCGTTATGTGTATAAAAAAAAAAGAAAAGAAAAAGATAGAAAGTGGAACAAGCACGCTGCTACACATTAACACACTATAAGGTGGTGTCTTTAAACAGCAAATCCCAGACAAATCTTGGGACATAACAACAACAACAACAAAAAACAAAAACAAAAAAAAACAGAAAGAAAGGGGGGGAAAGATCCAATAATTCCACCCTAAATAGCTTTCAGCTTTCTTGCCAAGCAAGTAACTTGGAGGGGAGAATTTGGTGTCGAGGTAGATGGATTATGAACAAAGTTCCCTGTAGTTGGACCCGCAGTGTGAATGTTTCATGGGGAGGGTATCGATGCGTGAGAGAGAGAGGGGGCGGGGGAGAGTGTTTAGTTTTTTGGAGTTGAGATCGATTATGAATGATGTATTACTTTTTCTTCTTTTTTTTCCTTCTTTTTTTCCCGTGGTAGTATATAGTGAAAGAGTGTTCGAAATGAGTTTTTATTTGGTTTTGTTTCTTTTAAAAAAAATGTTTTGAAAGTTTAGTATGTAACCATATACGATGATAGATTCTTACTTCCATTGTTTTGTTTTTTTTTGAAATTGTGCATTGTGTTATTATATCCATGGCAGTTAAAAGAGAAGTGGCGTGATTCGCGTTTGAAACGTCGTTGCTGTTGTTGTTTTTTGTTTTTGTTTTTTGTTTGTTTGTTTTTGTTTGTTGTTGTTGTTTTTTGTTTGTTTGTTTTGGGTTTTGGGGTGTGTTTTTTTTTCAGTACAATTTATTTTGTTGTTCCTTACTTTTTCCTTCTTCGCCGAAACAAACCCGTGTCTTTCACGCATGTTTGTATTATCAGGAGTATGTTTATTTGTATGTGTGCGTAAGCGTATGTGTGAGCGCGCGTGTGCTGTTGTTGTTATCGTGTTGTTAGTTTGTGCGTGTGTATGTGTGTGCGTGCATGCGTGTGCGTGCGCGCGCGCGCGTGCATGTGTGCGCGCGCGCGCGTGTGTGTGTGTGTGTGTGTGTGTGTGTGTGTTCACAAGCATGGCAAGTTTAATCAGTGGAGTGTTCTGTCGAAGTTCCTAGATCTGTTGCAGAAAACGGCGCCCAGTGCTTCGCTTGGGTTGTCCAGTGCAGCACAAGTTTGATTATAAATTATATATGAAATAAATTGAAAATTCATCGCGACGTCAGTGTGAATGTATACCAGCAACAATGTGTTGTTTTATTTCCTACCTCCTTCTCCCCTACCCACCACCACTGCCCCCTCTCCTTCCTTTCTACCCCCCCCCTCCCCCACCACCATCCCATCCCCTTTCCACCATTTCTCACCTACCTCCCCCCCCCAACCCCCCTCCACCTTACCCTATCTTCGCAATTGGATTGGGCACGAGGCGTGAACCACTAATGTCAATGCGGGTGTAACTGAAGAGGAAGATCCGGATGTTTAGTTACACCGCCATGAGTCACAGTCTGAAACTGATCTGGATGTAATAAATCAAAGCAGCACACACACACACACACACACACACTTGTAGGATTCAAGCCTCAGAACTATTTCCCTGCCTTTTCTGTGTTGTGCGTTTGTATCGGTATTGTGACGGAAATTCAGTTTGAACCACGCGCAGCGTGTGTTTCGATGGGAAAAGCTGAGAATCCAAGTCCGAATTTAGCAATCTGCGATGTTTTTTTTTTTTTATTTGTCAGTAAAGGATTGTTAACAGGGCATGGCATGTCCTTTTTTTTTTTTTTTTAATACTATTTGTGACTATTTGTTGAGTCAGATATAACAATCAAATATTTATTTACATGTTGTAAGCTTGTATAATGTCTATCAATAGTGCACGAAATATGAATTTTATGTTGTGGGGTGGAGGGGGCGGGGCGGGGGTGGGGGGCGGGCGTAGCATGTGGTTATTCAGATGCATGTAATAAGAACGTGTTGAACTATATCTAACTTCTAGCGAGACTTTTCATCTTCGTGCACCATAGCTTATGTACTGTTTATACTTATTTCTTTCGAACGCTCAAGGTTTTGTTTTTCTATGTTACTGATATCTTTTTTCTTTTCCTGAGTTTTGTTTTTCATATTTCTTGTTATTTGTGAAATAATTTGTTGATGGTTATTTCAACACACACACACACACACACACACACACACACACACACACACACACACACACACACACACACACACACACACACACACACACTCACTCTCTCTCTCTCTCTCTCTCTCACCTTCCCATTATATGATTTATTATTGTGCCAGCTGTTTCACATTTATTTGTGTTTCTTCATCAGATGTAAAAGGGAATGAGTTGGGAGTTCGTTTTCGACAGATATGTGGAACTTTATTTTTTTATTGTTTGCATCTGTGCTTGCGCGTGCGTGTATGTATGTGTGCGTTGTGGATAGGAGGGAAAGAGTATGAAGAGTGCGCTTTGTGTTTGCTTGTGTCTTGGCTTTGATTGTATAGAAAGTAGCATTACTTTGAAAGAATGACTTGTACAATAGTTATTCACCAGAATAATGCGAACGAAAAGTTGCCTCCAGATGTACGATCTATATGAAGGAATTACATCTTAACTGGAACAGTACATAGAGAGAGAGAAAAAAATCAAGTCAAACACGTCAGCAGGCATTTGTTTTAGATCGAAATCCGGTGACTTTATGCATGGAGCGCGCCGACCTTTTTAATTTTTTTATTAATCTGATTGAATGGCACAGGAAACGAATGATGAGCGCCCAGTGGCAGACATCAGTGGGCTGTACCCAGGTAGGCAGCCTGTTGTGCTAATGACCCCGATTTTTTTGTAAAGCGCTTACAGCTTGGTCTCCGACCGAGTATATCCATATCAAACGAAATCAAATCACCTGCTAGAAATGCAAGAAGTAAAGACACACGTATGTAAATTGCGGGAGCCAGTCTGCGGGGTCAGTTATTAGTTCTACGCAGCTGGCTGGCCGGCCGTTTCTAAGACAGACAGACACAGGACGGCCTAGAAACAGTCTGTGACGAGGCACTGAGGCGGAACTAAAGGGACAGGGGACAGTGTGAACAGATGCAGAAGTAGGACATCCCAGGATCTAGCCCAGTGAAGAAGAGTCGTCGATGGCATTAGTTATGCTCCTGTTTTTTTTTTTTAGGGCGAAAGGTAGAAGTAAACTACGTGAGCTGCGTCTGTTTTACCAGGCAGACCAGTCATTCATCGGTGCGTTTCGGTTGTGTCTTGCGTAAAAAGCTAATGATTGTGTATGTATTTACATGATGGACAGAAACTTTCGACATTGGACCCTGGACTCTTCCTTGGGCGTGTTTTGATGACAATGGACCCACGTTCTGCTTCTGGAAGAGACATAGTGTGTTTCAGTGAATTCCGTTGTCATTGCCACGAGGTTTTCTACGCAGGTTGATAGCAGATTAAATTTTAATGTGTGCACCTGCCCACATTCTATCAGACAAACTGAATAGGTTGCAAATATTGGGGAGACACAGAGAGAGAAACAGAGACAGAGAGAGAAAGATGACAGTGTCCTTGTTACTGAACCATTTTATGCTCTCGTTTCTGTTGTCCTGGTGGTCTCAGAACAGGACATTTGTCGTGCATCATAATGGTACATGGACACAATAGTCCTTGGGCCACATTTATTTTCAATCAAAATTTGTCCGTAGCCATGATTAATGACATTCTGCAGACACAAAGCTAACAAAACAACAAAATACTTCTATTTCACACCTGAAAAGCACGCACAGTTAAGAAAATCCTCTGACACTGCAGACATGTTTCAGTTTTAAGGGTAAGGACGTGTTTAAACGTACGGACTGGTCCGTATACGCGACACCATCTGTATTAACAACAACAATAACAAAAAAGCAGATGCCTGACCTGCGCATAAACCCATCGCGTTGGTCAGGCCTTGAGAGCTTACCCACAGTTTACTACAGTGACAAGGAGTTCATATTTGGGACGTCCTTTTCAAAAGGAAAAACAGGTTTGGCGCTTACTTACGTGGTGTGATGGCCTAGAGGTAACGCGTCCGCTTAGGAAGCGAGAGAATCTCTGAGCGCACTGGTTCTCCCCCTCCACTAGACCTTGAGTGGTGGTCTGGACGCTAGTCATTCGGATGAGACGATAAACCGAAGTAGCGTGTGCACTTTGCGCACTATAAAAGAACCCACGGCAACAAGAGGGTTGTTCCTGGCAAAATTCTGTAGAAAAATCCACTTCGATAGGAAAAAAAAACAACAACAAAAAAAGAAAACTGCATGCAGGAAAAAAAAAAAAAGGTGGCGCTGTAGTGTAGCTCTCTCTGGGGAGAGCAGCCCGAATTTCACACAGAGAAATATGTTGTGATAAAAAGAGAAATACAATACTTACTACTTTGTGAGGAAGGCATGTGACTTCAGTGACTGTTTTCACTCTCTGAACGATTTGCTTCAGGCAAGCTCCATGCATAGGAGTTCGGATTAGGTTTAGGTTAAAGCTCAGTCTGTGATTAATACATCCATTGAAGAATGGGCATGCCTTTGTTTATCGTAATAATGATTCAGGTTCCCACAGTGCTCAGTGAGTCATGAACCTCTTCGTAGTGAGCATGTAATTTTTGTTCTGTTACGTTGTTTAAAAGTCATGAATGGAAGTAAATTGTAGTTTGTAAAATAGTTTGCTTCGGATCAGTCTGTTTTTGATAAGATTCCTTTGCATTCAATGTGTGTGTGTTTCTCTCTCTCTCTCTCTCTCTCTCTCTGTGTGTGTGTGTGTGTGTGTGTGTGTGTGTGTGTGTGTGTGTGTGTGTGAGTGAGGTTAGTACTGAATGAGTGTTCTTAGGTACAAACAGGTATTTTGCTATCCTGTGGAATTCGTTTTCGTGATGTTCTTTTGGGGGATATTTTAAGGACCTTTTTATTAATATCAGTATCTTTAAATTAATCGAATCCAGACTTTCAAAACCACTTTCAGTTTTTATTGATTTCTGTTTTGTTTTACTCGAGGGTGGGTGGCGGGGGGGGGGGGGGGGGGGGAGTTTTGCAGAATTAATTTGTGTATTATTTTATTGTGGAAGTTTTCATCCCAGCACGGGTGACTCTTTACAGCTCTAACCCCAGCCACCAGGATCGTCTGTTTTGTTGAGGTATGATTGGTTGATAAGCTAACTGACTGGCTGACTGTTTGATTGATGGATGTTTTGATTGATTGATTGACAGACAGATGTATAAGTGGACGGATTGATGGATTACACGTGATGATGATGGGGGTTTGAAGTTAGTGTCAGCGGAGGGGTGGGGCCCGGGCCAGGCTGTGAGAGTAGGAGTGACCCGGTGTGTGTGGTTGTGTGCTTTCAGATCATCGCCGTCATCTCGGTGTTCTTCATCACCATCTCCATCCTGTCCTTCTGCCTCAAGACGCACCCCGACATGCGCGTGCCGGTGCTGGTCAACACCACGGACACCCTGGAGGACGGCACGGTGGCCTGGCGCTTGGTCAAGAAAGAGACGGAACCTCACGACGCCTTCTTCTACATCGAGTGCGCCAGCAACGCCTGGTTTACCTTTGAGATCATCATACGTTTCGTGGTGGCGCCCAGTAAACTGCATTTTATGAAGGCGCCGGTGAATATTATAGACGTGGTGGCCACGCTCTCCTTCTATTTGGACTTCATGCTGACCAAGTTGAAGCGAGAGAGTGACATGCTGGAGTTTTTCTCTATCATTCGAATCATGAGGCTCTGTAAGTTAACCAGACACTCGGCCGGCCTGAAGATTCTCATACATACATTCAAGGCTTCAGCCAAGGAACTGATTCTGCTTATCTTTTTCCTCGTTCTCGGGATCGTCATATTCGCGGCGCTCATCTATTACGCGGAACGCATCCAGTACAACCCCGAGAACGACTTTGAGAGTATCCCTACAGGGCTGTGGTGGGCGATAGTCACCATGACCACTGTGGGATACGGGGACATGGCCCCCAAGACTTACGTGGGCATGTTTGTGGGGGCCTTGTGCGCCTTGGCCGGTGTGTTGACCATTGCTCTCCCCGTGCCTGTCATCGTGTCCAACTTCGCCCTCTTCTACTCGCACACGCAGGCCCGCTCCAAGCTGCCCAAGAAGCGGCGGCGAGTGCTGCCTGTGGAGGCACCCCGCCCCAAGGTGCCCAAAGCCGCGGGGATGCAAGGCCAGATGGGGGCCCAGAACCGTCGCATGAACGCCATCAAACATAACCATCCAGGTGCGCTGGACGCCAAACTGAACCGACTTGGTAAACTGTTTGATGATTGTTGATTTTGCTTCTCTTCTAGGGTCTCGCTTCTCCCAGCTTGCGGTCTAGCGCCGTTGCTGTGCTGTCGGGGTCTGGACGGGCGCCGTCTGCAGCTTGCTGTCTGCCTGTCTGCCTGCCTGCCTACCTGCCTGCCTGCCTGCCTGCCAACCTGCCTGCCTTTCTTCTGTCTTCTACTGCCCGTCCTTCAGTTCGCCCTCGTCTTCTCTCTCTCTTCTCTCTCTCTCTTCTCTCTCTCTCTTTCTTCATGTCTTTTTTTTCTCTTCTCTCTCCTCCTTAATTTTATTTGATTTATTTTTTTTTATGTGGAGTTTATAAGCTTCTACCTTATTTTATTGCGTTGCAAACATTGTTCTTCTTTCTTTCATCTGTCGAGGGTCGGGCAGGCATCAGTTGCGTTTACCCTTCTGGAACAGGTTGTGCATGGTCCCGACCTGCAGGCGTCAGAAAGGCCTTCATGTACAGGTCTCATCACCATGCTTGTTGTCTGTTCTATTGTAGACAAAACTTGCAGACTGGGGCCAGTGGAGACGGGGCGGTGTAAACTGGTTCAAAGGGAGGAATCGCAGAAACGCTTATTTTCCTTTCACTGAGATGTCTCTAGTCGGAAGCCTTGTTGTGCAGGCTCTTGTTCGTATCGAATCGCATTTGGAAACTTGTGCAGTGTGTTTGTTCTCAGTATCGAGCTATAATCGGAGATGGGACATTCCGGAAAGAACCCGACTCTCTCAGAACTAGAAGTGTGCCACATCCACTTACAACCTCCACCATACCTTTAGAACGAGAACGCTTATCTTCGGGCAGAAATGAAGGTTTTGTTTATATATAAAATTTTATTGCTTTATATGGAGATGATATATATATATATATATATATATATATATATATATATATATATATATGTATAAGGGGAGGCCGTCGCACGTTCGACAGTTACCATTGAAACGAATTTCATGTCGTGAATACGCGTAAAAGACTTTCGAAAATTAAAGAGTTTCATTAACAAATTGCCGGGAGGTAAAAAATCTCTGAATGATCAGTATGTTGATTCAGATTTGCTGTTGTAAGCATTTCGAATTCTACTATTTTCTTACAAAATATTAAGGTGCAGCGACATACTTGCCTACGTGTTTTGAACGGAAAACAGACGTGTTTTGATTGCAGATAAATATTGTCGTGGTGTGTATTTTTATACATTTTTTTTTTAAAGGATTAAAAATCAGCAAACAGCGCATCGCATCGCGCATATTCAGAATAAGGCACACACACATACGCATGCGTGTACAGACACGTATGTGTCGGTTTCCTGGACACAAAAATGTCTTTCGGACGAAACAGCACGAGAGTTATTGCCCAAGGTGGTATGAACAGAGACAAATCCTGAGACTGATATTTGGCATAACTGTACGGGACGTTTGGTGAAGTGATAGCAGCTGCAGATAGAGGCTTGGCGAAATGATACCAGATAAAAGACCTCAGTGACGCCTGCAGGCTAGGAAATGCTATGTGTGTCCGTTTTGCTTCACGTGTCTCTTTTTTCTCAGGGCTTTGGGAATCCTGCCGTCTGTTTCTGTATTCCTTCTGTGGTGGGTGTCGTCACCGTCCGTGTGTCTTGTATCCTTTCAGGTCCGGCAACGTTTCGTTGTTTTTTTGTGTGTGTGTGTTTTTTTTGTTTTTTTTCTTTTCATTTCTTTTCTTTTCCAGTGTTTCAGAGTTTGTGTTCTCTCCATTTTTATTATCAAGGTGGCGTTGTATGTCTTCTTTCTTGGACATGGGCCCGAGCTAGCCAATGTAGACGAAGCATGAACAAAGCTTTCCATATTGTCAAGTACATGTGACCCAGATTTTACCCAATTTGCACTCTCTTTTCTTTTCTTTTTTTTTTTTTCTTTCATTTTTCTTTGTGAAACAGATGTACCTGTTCTAGAGATGTCATATTTTCTGTTTCTAGTACATGCATTGCAGTTGGTGGAGCCACCGTTTCCTTTATTCGTGTTGTTGATGATGCTAGATGGGATAATACGTTTCATTACTGTGTAGTCACTTGTTGGCGGATTACTAACAGTTTAGAATCATTGTGGTGGTGGGGTTTTTTTTTTTTTTTTTTTTTAGTATGTGGGTAGATGTGAAACAATATTGTATCAGTATTACGACTGTTGGCAAAGAAAATATGCACGTATTTATAAGCAGTTTGATTAATTATCAATTGTATTGTATATTCGTTAACACTTTTAACGGGTCGAAAAGTGCTCATCTGCATAGGTTTATTATGAATTGAACACTTGAATAGGTAACCAGTATGTGCAAAAGTAATGGATAAACCAGAAGCACAAGTGTGATCACACAGATTACAAACCGTAACCGTTTCTTTGGGTGTTTGATTTTATGGCTGCTGTCAGTGTGTAGTTTTATCACTGCCATGTTTGATAGCGATCTTGCAAACCTGGTAGAACACATTTAAGCAATCAGTAGAACATAATTTGCCGAACTGGTCTGAGAAGGGATGGGATAAATTGTGAGTCAGTTATATGTTAGATAAACAATGCTGTGATTTATTGAGAGATTGTCAGCTGGGTTTTCGATATGCAGTGGTGTCCCTTATGGGGCAGATAGTTGCTCCTTTGCCAGATAATAAATGACAATTATAATCAATGGGTTAGTTACTTAGTATTACAAAAACTGAAAATGACATAAGGTATGGGGAGTTGGTCGTATTCTTTGACGTAACTCAGGGTCAGTGGGGGAAGGGGAGGTTTGTGGGGGAGGGGGTGGAGAGGGAAGGGGGGTTGGACAAGTTGTTGGGGTGGGGGTGAGGGGTGAACAGCCTACCTATCTGATTGTGACTGTTTCCTTGACCATGTTGATAACACAGTGCCATGTACAGGTGATTGCACTTGAATTTGAATGCAATGGACGTTTTGCACTCCCTGTTGAAATGTTGAATGTGTCCTTACCAGGCCTGCCTCTCATTCTGTCCACTGTGATCCCCTTCCCCCCACCCAATCCACCCCCAGCCCCCAACACCCACACTCCCACCGGCCGACAGCTGGGCGAGGGGCTGACCCCCTCCCCCCCCTACACGACGTGCACCAGGAGTTAGCCCGCTTCTCGCCCAGCGGCCCCCAACTTTTTGCCCTTTGCCACCATGTGAGTAGTCGTGCTCTAGATTGATAGTGCCACTCGTCTTCTGTCCGTAGCTGGCGGTGCCCTGCAAGAGCTGATGCCATTCCGTAGTAAGTCATCTACCTACTTATTTCAGTGGGGTCTTGCAGTGCCGCATCATTCAGTTGATCAGTTTATAGTTGTGTGAGAAGTTGGTGATGTGTACCGTAGTGCATGATGGAGGGAGCGGACCAGTGGCAGGGCTTTCCCTGGCCCCCCACACCCCCCAAGGGGCCGGGGCCAGCTTGTGCCTGTGTTCCGTGCTTTGTGCTGGGTGCTCTGCTCTTATCTGTGCCTCCAATACACTGCCGCTATGCTGGCCAGTTGAACATGACCTCAGTGCTTGTCTTTAGTGGCGCATGCGCAAAAGTTGTATTCTTTTTGTTTTGGGTCAGTTAGTTACAACGGTGTTTTTTTGTTTGTTTGTTTGTTTTTGTTAGTTGTATGTTTTTGTTTTTGTGTGTGTGTGATCGGAACATACTACGGAACGTCGTGCAGTTGATACGCTTCTGTTTGTTTTAGTTACTGCTTGTGATAGATTATTTTGTGTGCGCGTCGTGTGTTTGCTTATTTAAGGTTGCATGCAAGTAGTTGCTAGAATTAGAACGTTCTGGTTTGTTTGATCTATCAACGTTCATTGGTTATTGTTTGGTTTGATCGATCATCTTTCATTGGACGCTTCTAACCTTGTTTTTACCAATACAGCTAGAATCATTCATTTTTTTTCCGATCAGTCTGTATGAACTATGATATCTGTGTACGTAACTATGTAACTGTCATTATTGGCCACAACTGTCTTAGGGTAGGGTCGAGCGGTCAGCAGGACTAGGAGCTTAGGTGAACATGGTCAGTAACAACGAGGGGACAAGAGTAGCCAGCAGTTTGTTGTCAACAGTCACTGGGCTGACGAGAATAGCGTGGGGATGGGTCGCGGAATCTCTGAAATCTCCAAATGAGATGACTTCTGAAGTTTCCTTGGTAGTGAAATACACCAGCCTTAGAGCTGAAATGACTCGTAGGTGGCAGGGCCAGAATACCTTCAGTGGTTATTATGGTACAAGCCAGCGGTTATTTGTCAGTGGATTGTAGTAGCTGTTGAGCTGAAAAGACGCCAGTTGCTGTCTGCACAGTGGAATGTATCGGTATTTGAACAATAACAACTTCATTGGTTTCCATGGTAAAGAATTACCCTCGAACAAATGTTAAATATAAAACGTTATATGTCTATCTATCTATCTCTCTCTCTCTCTCTCTCTCTCTCTCTCTCTCTCTATATATATATATATATATATATATCCAGCTATCTATCTGTCTATATACATATGGTATTGTTATGCCTTTGAACGAAATGATTTAAATATTTAACTTTGCATTGTAGTGTATAAGCTTTGTAAGCTAATTGATTACCTTGGTCGTAGAATAGAATTATTGGCCATTGGAGTGAAATGGCTTTCATTCTTTCCTAGAAAAACTGCCGTTCAGTGACCACCTGTGCTTTGACGACGACATTGGTAAGACAGTATGTTGGACCATGGGTTAGGTTAAAGATTAAAGGTCACACAGCCCTTTACAAGCCATCGAGGCAGTGAATTCACATCCGCCGTGTCAAGGGCCCGGTATGGGAAGGTGAGGCCCAGTCCTCTCCTTCCGCCGTTTTAACTCACTCAGTACGGCCAGTCCTCTCTTCTCCTCTACACAGACCCCTCGGATGTCCAGTGGGTGTCTGAATGACCCAAATCTTTAGCTTCCGTCGTCGGAATTGTGGTATTCTTTGTCAACATTCACCTCTTCAGTATAAGAGCCTTCCGCTTGCAATATTTTGATGATGGTAATTGGGGTTAAACGCTGTTAACGTCGTCTCTTTCGCCGTTCGTATGGAGAGAGTTAACCTTCCGCAACCCATTCAATCACACCCGTGTGGAAAAAAGGATAATCAAAGTAAGAGACTTTTCCCGAGGCAATAGCACCATGGCGCAGTGGGACCACGAACTGTTGTTGAACATACGAACTGAATTCCAAGGCGTAAGCTGGCGAAACCTGCCACAACGCTTCAGTGGGTTCCACAGGTAGAATACGTTAACCCTTGCGATAGAATAAGTGCAGTGGTTTCACCTCGGTAGAGGACTATACCTCAGCACCCGAGGTGAAAATAATGGCTTCACGGAGTACCTTGGCGACGCGCCAGGTACTGACCCTACGGGTTGTTTAGACAGTGGAAAAGAAGTGGGGGAGCTGGGGGGAAAGATGAAAGAGAGGAGAGAGAGGACGGGAGAGAGATGGATATGTGGGGGATGGAAGGGGGGAGGGGGGGGGGTGAAGGGGTGTGTGTTGTTGTGGGGTTTTTTTTTAGAAGAAAAGTTGTGGGAAGATGCGGATACATGCTATACACAACGTGACCTCGGTATGGTATCATTATTCGTATTGAATCGCGAACACCAAGGAATACATTTATCAGTTCTCTCTCTCTCTCTCTCTCTCTCTCTCTCTCTCTCACACACACACACACACACACACACACACACACACACACACACACACACACACACACACACACCGCGCGCTATGTATATGCTTGTCCTCACGTATATGAACACGCCAGCGCGTTTGTTCACCAACAAAACCATAATTATCACCGAAGCGATGTTCATCGCCACGACCACCTGAATATGTTTTAATATCAGTCACATGTCCCCGACACAAAAGTATCATCGCACGTTCCATTTTCTTGTAAAGGCTGGTGTGAGTATGTACAGATACTCATCAGCTGATTACTTGGGAGGATGATTAAGGTTGTGTGTGTGTGTGTGTAGAAGGACTAGTGTCTACCATTATATATTACGTTGGGGAGAATGAGGTGGTTTGGGGGGTAAGGGGGGGAGTGGGGGGGGGGGGCAGGAGGAAGTGGAGGCGTTTAATGGCGTGTAGCAAGAAGTGGTTGCACTAATGCCAAGCAGCTGCCTGCCTGCCGCCTTGCCGCGGCGAGAGCGAGCGATGGAGGAGGCTATAGGGCCCGGGGCCCCGGGATTCAATCAATCCTGGTAATTAAGACAGCCATGATGGGGAAAGCCTCGTGTGTGAAGCTGGCTGTGTTCTGTGATTTACTTACCTCTCGCTTCCCCCAACGTCCCCACATCCCACACCCCACCACCGTCACACACACACACACACACGCGCGCGCGCGCACACATAGTCCCCCCCAATCCCCTTCCCCTCTATCCCCCCCCCCCCCCCCCCCCCCACTTCAGTCCTTTCCATCTTGCCATCGTCTTGCGCGAGAGCCCTGGTCTGGATTACCACCGACAGGGCTGCTGGCATGATGGGGGGGACCTGGAGGGGGATCGTGTAGTTTGGGGGGCGGGGGAGAGTGGGGGCGGGGCTTGGGGCTGCTGACCCTCAACCCCCCCCCCTCCCTTTCCCGTCCCTCATCCCTCCTCACCTCACCTCACCCCCTCACCCCCCCACAACCACCCCCCACCCCCAATTTTTGCCCTCGCTCCTGCTCCTCACCATCTGGTCGTCATCGACCCTTTTAAAGCCAGGCTGTGCTGTGCTGCCACCCACCGGACGGACGGTGAGGCACAAGGATTGAGTATGGACGGGGGAGTGGTGCTGAGGAGAGAGAGGGGGAGGGGGGTGGTCCAAGCTACTGGAATAGCCTCCCTTCCCTTAATAGGAAAACAGGTGATTGGAGTTTGTTTCGGTTTTGTTTCCTTTTTTGGTGGGGGTGGGATGGGGGCGGCGGGTGGGGTGGAGCGTGGAGGGGAGGGAGCGGGGGGGTAGTCCTGCTTTCTGAAACCGATTCATGTCGGATATTTTTTATCTTCAGGTTATTTGTCCACTATGGTTGCAGAAATGATGTGCCTACTACATTTACATCCGTGTCTGAAGAAAATGTTTTTAGGAAGAATCATTGAAAAAAGAAAAAAACAAAAACAAAAACAACTCATTTTGCTCTCTCGCTCTCTCTGCCCCCCCCTCTCTCTCTCTCTCTCTCTCTCTGTGTGTGTGTGTGTGTGTGTGTGTGTGTGACTATTTGGCTATCTCTTTAGGCTGGCTAGCTGACTGGTTCAGGATTTGTATATTTCTCTTGTCTACCTACCGCGGTCTTTTGTCACTCAGTGCCAGTGATGTTATGTGGTGGTAGCCTCCTCGTCCTTCAGCACGGCCAGCACCGCTAGTTTGCTGGTCTCGCTCGAGCACAAGTTGCTGGCTGAACTTGAGCTGTACAAGTGCTTGCTGCACGTGCAAGCTAAGTGGTATGCTTTCAGTTGCCGTGCACCTACTCTGGAACCACGGCAGTCCGCCACGCGTCTTTTCTGGTGTTCTCTACTGACACCAGTCGGCTTGGTCGTGCCACCTTCAAGGCATGACCCCAGCAATCCTTCTTCAGTGATGACTCACTACCCACCATAGTGTAGTGGTTACATAGCTTCTTTTTTTTAGGGGTGGGGTGAAGGGGTCGGGGTGTGAGGGGGCAGGCGGGGCGTGGGGGTGGGGGCGGGGGCGAGTCGGGAGGAGACAGTAGTGAGTGCCATTCAATAAAGTATTAACTAAGCAGTAGGTTCATGATAATCGTCAGCCAGTTTTTGTTGGAGAACATTGGAATTCCTTAACATTCCACAAAGGGGAACGGAACAATAGCGTCTGTGATTTCTATTAGTCATGAAGTTGAATGAATGAATGAACATATGCATACATGAACTGATAAATATAAATATGAATAAATAAATAAATAAATAAATAAATTTTCTGGAATAGTATATTGCTTGAACACCCTGCAGAATACCGCTTAGGGAGCAGGGGTTGTTGTTGTTGTGTTTTTTTGTCCCCCGTTTAAATGGCAGTCTCGTCACGCATCTCGGAAACAAACAGTCGTGTGCTTGTTGAACAACGCACAGAGCAGCAGGCGTTCCCAGCGCTGATTCTCTCTGCTGAGCATCTGTGACAGGTTCTGTGTTGGCCGCAGAACCGCTTTCTTCTGGCTGTTCATTCTTTTCTATCTTCCTTTCGTGGTTTTTGTTTTTTCTTTCTTTCTTTCTTTCCCTTTTCTTTTCTTCTTTCTCCCCAAATCGTTCGTTTCTTGACCTGTCTTCCCCCCCCCCCCCCCCCCGATAAAATCAGTAACTCCTTGTCAATGTGATTATACATTTTCATGCTACATTACAATAATAGAGAAGGGGAGGGTGGGGGGTGGGGGGTTATGTTGCTTTTTTGTCCTCAAACCATACGCCGAGATGACCTTACAAATGGTGCACCGTGTTTAGCCTGCTGAAAAGCCCATCTTTCTTACAAATCAATTAGAAGCCCATGTTTGCATTAATGTTGAAAATAGGCCAAAGGTCCCAAAGCCTTTTACGGTCATCGGGCCTGTGAATTCCTACCCACTGTGTCTAGGGCTCGGCATAGACAGGCGGGGCCCAATCCTCTCCTTCCGCCGCCGTTTTAACCGCCCCCATCCGAAGTCGGGTACCTGTTCACACCTGGGTGGAGTGAGGGAAATCGGAGTAAAGTGCCTTTACCCAGGACACACAGCACCATGCCTTCTTCTTCTTCTTCTGCGTTCGTGGGCAGCAACTCCCACGGTCACTCGTATGCACACGAGTGGGCTTTTACGTGTATGACCGTTTTTACCCCGCCATGTAGGCAGCCGTACTCCGTTTTCGGGGGTGTGCATGCTGGGTATGTTCTTGTTTCCATAACCCACCGAACGCTGACATGGATTACAGGATCTTTAACGTGCGTATTTGATCTTCTGCTTGCATATACACGCGAAGGGGGTTCAGGCACTAGCAGGTCTGCACATATGTTGACCTGGGAGATCGTAAAAATCTCCACCCTTTACCCACCAGGCGCCGTCACCGTGATTCGAACCCGGGACCCTCAGATTGACAGTCCAACGCTTTAACCACTCGGCTATTGCGCCCGTCACTGTACCATGCCGAAAGCTGTCCTCGAACCCTGATTAGTGATCAACAACGGAACTGAAGAAAGAAAAAGAGAGAGAAAAAAAAAGCCGACAATCTCTGCTTCTGGAGATCATCCATTTTTTTCCCTGTTATCACAGACAGGTCATCCCGTCTGTCCAAATTTTCATTGGCCAAAAAAGGCCTTTATTGTGGGTCTTTTTTTTTTAATTATGGATTTTAATTTCTAAAACGTTCCGTCCTGAACGTACCCCTTGGCCCATATATGACCTCTTCGATCTGCTGGACGAGAAAGTATATAGTTTGTACCGATGGTGTTCCATTCCTCTGCATAATCTGCCTTATTTTGTTTTGTTTTTATTTCACATACACATGTACATAGGAGCGGGGGAGGGGGGAGGAGGGAAAAGGGGAGGGGGGGGTATCTATAATTTGTACAACCACGTAGGAAAGACACTATCCGGAGCTTAATCGTGGTCTGACAGTGAGGGAAACTAGGGTGACAAAGAACAACCATTCGTCCTATGTCCAGGTATGCCAGAGGTTAACGAAGGCGTTGTCCTGTGTCCAGGTGTATTGCTGTAAGTCAGCACAGCTTTTGCATGTATCCAGATGTATTGCCACTGGTTAACAGACAGTGTTCTGTATTCAGGTTTGTTGCCACTGATTGGCACATACATTGTCCTGTATCCAGATGTATTGCCACTGGTTAACACAGACAGTGTCCTGAATACAGATCTGTTGCCACTGGTTAACACAGGCGTTGTCCTGTATCCAGATGTATTGCCACTGGTTAACACAGGCGTTTTCCTGTATCCAGATGTATTGCCACTGGTTGACACAGGCGTTGTCCTGTATCCAGATGTATTGCCACTGGTTAACACAGGCGTTGTCCTGTATCCAGATGTATTGCCACTGGTTAGCACAATGTCCTGTATTCAGGTTTGTTGCCACAGCTGACACATTGTCCTGTATCCAGATCTGTTGCCACTGGTTAACACAGACAGTGTCCTGAATACAGATCTGTTGCCACTGGTTAACACAGGCGTTGTCCTGTATCCAGATGTATTGCCACTGGTTAACACAGGCGTTGTCCTGTATCCAGATGTATTGCCACTGGTTAACACAATGTCCTGTATTCAGGTTTGTTGCCACAGCTGACACATTTTCCTGTATCCAGATCTGTTGCCACTGGTTAACACAGACAGTGTCCTGTATTCAGGTTTGTTGCCACTGGTTAACACAGTGTCCTGAATCCAGATCTGTTGCCACTGGTTAACATAGACAGTGTCCTGTATCCAGATGTATTGCCACTGGTTAACACAGGCGTTGTCCTGTATCCAGATGTATTGCCACTGGTTAACACAGGCGTTGTCCTGTATCCAGATGTATTGCCACTGGTCAACACAGATTTTGTCCTGTATCCAGATTTTTTCTGGCATTGGCTAACACTGGCATTGTCCTGTATCCAGGTGTGTTGCCATTTGTTAAGACGTTGTGTCACATATCCAAATGTGTTGCCACTGGATAACACAGTATCCTTGTTGCTTAGTGTAATCAGGAATCATGAATTCATGAAGCTAAATTTCCTTTAACTTTCTTTTCATTATGCTGTAAACAATTGGAATTGGGATTTTGTCGTGAGGCAGCTTAAACATAGTTCAACTATAAATTTATCCACATCAAGTAGCAAAACACAGATATTTAACTTTGTTCGCGTTGCTGCGTCATACATTGTTTGTTGCGGAACTTAAGCATAAAACATCACAACATACATAGAGTTGTAGCATTTCTGTTGATGTTTTGGTTCAGTCTGTGCATTTCGAAAGTTTGGTTGTTATACTGCCTTCTGTCTTGTTTGTACTTTTGTAGTTGTTGGTATTTGGTTTATTTGTTTGTATTGTTGTAGCTGTTGGTGTAGTGAGTTTACTATGTCATTGTGTGTGTCAGTATCAGTGGTAGTGGTGCTTACAGCCTATGTGACCACGTCTTTGTGTGTGTGTGTGTTCTGGTAGCGGAAATGTGTACAGTGAATATATTGCAGATGATATCGGCTAGCATTTTCAGAATGTGCGAAGCAGTCATGGAAGCAAACGAGATTGAACAAAACAAAACGAAAGGTAGAGATGTCTTAAGTAGTGTGTCGAACTGATACGGAGTGGGATGGGTATTGTGGGCGGAGCTAGGAAGGAAGGTACATGGTCGAACAAAGTGCCCAGGCGGTCATCTGAACCCCCGTTTATCTTAATTGGCAGTTCAGAGTGAGGTCCCCTTCGTGTTTGGACATGAATATTAATGAGCATTAGGAGCAAGGCTGTGTGCTGCATGTGTCCGCGTTGAGTGGCTGTTGTCGTAGGTTCTCCATTTACGAAAAGGGGCTTCACCCACACAGTGCATTGGCGCGCTGTTTGCCTCATGAATATTCACGATTGACGAGAATGAAAAAAAATGTATATGTAGTGCTTTTTAGGTCGGCTTTTATGCGGGAATCAATCGTGCCTAATTTTACTTATTAGTTATTCATTTATTTAGTTGCTGTTGGATTTTTTTGTTGTTTTTTGCATAATGAGCATGGCGGGTGCTGTTTTTCCCCCTAATTGATATAGGCAGTTGCTGGCTTGTTTGTATGGTAAAGCATTGTAGCAGGCAGTTGTAGAAGTAGATTTTGGTGTTCACTTTTGCTTAGACAGTAGGCTGTACACAATGCGTGTCTGAGGTGTATTATTTAATTAGAACTTTAATGACTGGTCATTTCTTATTGAGAAAGAAGAAAAGAAAAAAATGATGGACACTGTCGTAACATGGGGTGAGTGGCGGGAATTGATATCGGGTGGGCGAGGGGATAGGATGGGTGAGAAAGAGAGAGAGAGAGAGAGAGAGAGAGAGAGAGAGAGAGTTGTCACGAACGTCTGAAAAAAATCATGATTACCTCACTCATCATTCATGTGCTTTTGGTGCCTGGGTGTTGTTGATGATTTTTTATATATATATATATAAATCGTAAATGCTGGATATTGTGTACACAACCCTGATTTGTTTGCGTGAAAGTTTATATTTAAAATATTTAAGTAATGAAACATTTTTCCACAAAATATATATATATAACATCATTTTATGTTAGATGTTGATCATTTGTTGTTTATTTCTTTGGTTAATAATGTATTTATATTGTTTAGAACGTTGTCCCTGTTAATTTTGTAGCAGGCCATCTGTTACTCAATATGAATTATTTACATGGGCATTTGTCCTGAACAGGCATGTAACTTGGCTAACTGTTAATTTGAATTATGCATGATAAGTATACACAACGTATTCTATGCAGATGAATGATTGAAAATTGTAACTATTCAGAACTTGTGCCCAGAATATAACTGTAAGCACCCTCAGTGCGCAATGATTCGTGGTACAAAGGGATTCATTTGTGCATAAATAAGCCTGCATAGATTGCGTAGTTGTAATCTATGATTGGATGGTACTGATAAACGTGTCTGTGTGGTGTTGCTTCAGAAAAGACTGTAGCTAATCTCTTTGTTGTACAACATTTTTTGATCAGAAATGGTGACTTTGTTGTAACTTGCTGGCAAACTGCCAAATCGTGTCGTTGTGGTTGATGTGCATCATTATTGTATAATGTGGCACTTTCCTCTTTCCCTACAGGCCATTATAATCACTTCGCAGCCCTTCTAGGTAGAGTATCCAATGGACGGTTTGAAATTTGCAACTATTCCACCACACTATACTCAGTTGTGTACTCCAAGCTTGGAGCATTTCCTTTGCCGTGCTCTCAGCCTGAGTGCCGCATGACCTTTGCACATTGCACACTTCGGGGGTGGGGAAGTGCCGCGAGGCATTGTGGGAGTAGTTTGGGTGCACCTCTCTCACTCCGCCCCCTGGTAACAGCAAGCTGTTGGCTGGCTTATCACCCTTTGGCTGAAGTGTTGCATGACGGGATATGGCCACTCCTTTTTCTTGCTTGATGGTTTCCTGCACCTTCCTCTGTTCACTTTTATGTTCTCACCAGCTTACCCCCCCACTCTCCCCTTTCCCCCTCTCCCCTCTTCTCAGTCTTTCCTTCGCTCTTTTTTCTTTTCCTGAATGTTATCCCTTTTCTTTTAGATGTGTATGTGTTGGATACCATGTGTACCCATGTGGCCGTGTGTAGACAGTAGTAACCTACAGCTTCTGTTACGATGATCGAGTTCACTCACCACCACCTTCCGGACGTCCGTGCGGAGTATCGCTAGGTGTCACCACGGTAGCGCTGCCACCACAGCTCCATTAGAGCCAGTCTGCATGTTCTTAGACCGAATCTCAAGTCAATGTCTGAGCAGCGTAGAAATTGTTAGATCGGTCAGCAGAACGTGGTGCTTGGCTTGTTGAGGGCAATGGTGAGTGAACGTTAGTGGAATTATGCATTCTGTACGCAATGATTTTTTTTCCCTGCTGTGATTTCTATTTTATTGTATTTTATTTCATTTGCATGCTCTTTGACATATACTCTTCATATACGGTTTATAGCCTTTCCCCATTATAATTTGTTGCGTTTTTGCTTCCATACCTATCTGTCTACCAATCTTTATCTACATGTTTATTTTATCAATTGTATGTCTGTCTCTTCATTTATTTTTCTACCTATCTGTGTACCTGACTTGAACAACAGCGGGATATTCAAGGAGGTAATCATCAACTAATTTCAACATGATCATTCCTTTATTCTACTTATTTTATCTCTTTTATTTATGTTCTCGCTGTTTGGGCGTGCTATGTTTACGAGCCCAGAAATGTTATACTTGATGGCTGTGTGGAGAAGCTTTTTGCAGAGGGACGCATTGCTCTAATGATAGATCGGTTTGAATTCTCTGTACGCGACGCTGGTTCTTATTTGCGATGACGGGGAACTGACTACTTAATCCTGACGTAAACTTGGGTGAAAATTTTGTTCCACATAGATACAAACGGCCAACAAAAGAAATTAAGAACGATGTGAACTTTTTTTGTTGTTGTTGCCAGTTCAGTTCAAATGCCCGTCAGTTTGTTATATATGAATATTATCTGTGTAATATCAGTATAAGTGCGGCTGCACCGCGAGGTGGTTCTGCTTTCTTAAGTTCAGTTCCTTGTACGCTCTGTGTCATAGTAACCGATGTTGTCATGACAAAAAAGGTCCATAAATAACATGGAAAAGCAACTGGAAAAAAAAAAAGTTATGCAGTTCGTTGATTTCAGTGAAATCATGATTCGACTCTTTTCTTCTTCTTTTTTTTTTTTTTTTTTTTTTTTTAATCCTACAGACTCGTGTAAGAAGATGGGCATGCATATGGTTGTTGGAACACGATAAATTTATAGTAGTAAGTTATGTTTTACAAACGAACATTGAAACGAACTCTTGAGAGAGAGAGAGAGAGAGAGAGAGAGAGAGAGAGAGAGAAAAGAGTCACTGTGGGTAACTCATCAACGAGATTAATCTAAGGCAGATCAGTTAATACCAGATAATGGCATACTTTAATCTTGAAGTAAAATGGCCCGGGTTTTTTTGTTGTTGTTTTTTAATGTTATTATTCTTTTCCCCCTTTTTTTCCATTTTGAATTGTATCTCTTTCGTCGTTCAGGCAATTGTGCAGGGTTCTGTTGTCAGAAAAGGACAGGAAGGGAATGTTGTGGAGGCATCGATGACTAAGGTGTAGGGGGTACTGTGTCTGCATTTCCTGGCATACGAATTACACGTGGGAGAGATGCAGCCTGTGTAGAATGCTTGACAGGCAAACAGTGACCCAAACACCCGAACATTACTCAACACTGATGCAAATTTTGTTGGTCGCGTAGTTTAGTGTTTTGATCGCTTCAGTCGCGTATAAAACAAAACCTTATAAAGATTGATTTTTTTTTCTCTTAGCAAATCAGATCAAGCCAAAATATGATGCCATAAACCTAAAATTGTGAAATATTGGAAAATTAATATAAAAATGCACATTAGCTGTTGTGTTAAATCTAAAATTGTGAAATAACGGAAAATAGATACGAAGATGCACATCAGCAGTTGTCCTTGATTACGAAGACCTGGTCAGCTTCACGGTTGAAAACTGCACAGCCCTTATAATGTCACCAGCGATGGACTGTTAACTTTTCTTTATCAACTTGTTGTATTCCAAATTACAGCATCGTTCCAAAGCGACGTTAAATATCTATTTCCTTTAACAGCGTAAACCGTCGATGTCTCATGAACACATAAGCCATTGATCTCCTTTCAAGGTTTATAACTCATTTCAAGATTTCTAAGTTCTCACTGTGCATGTATGCTTTCTGTTTTTCTTGGTTAGTTTCGAGAACGAGAGAAACTTTTTTTTTCCAGTGTGCTTGTTTATTTGGGTTTTTTGGTTTTTTTTAATGATGATTTGTTGTCTGGCTTTGACGACACTTGTATGTAGGTCCCTGAAACCAAAGAGTAACACGATTCATATGTACGATCGGAATTTCAGCAGCTGGCAAGACTAGACTGCAGAAGCTGTGACAGTGATGGTCTTGTTGTTGGCAGAAGGTAAAAGGGTATGTTTCCCGTTGCCCCATGGGGCAGGGACAAGAGCTTGGTTATCGAGAAGCGCTCCTGGTGTGGCTGGACAGGTCAGTCTGTGCTCGCGATGTTATTACCATAATGCTTGAAGTCAGCGAAGTTTGGTAGAGTGGGACGTGAAGATCATTTGTGGGGTGCAGCATCAGACCCTGGGGAGGACTTATGTAAGCTACATACCGCTCCGTCCTGTCCGTACTTGGCGTGTGGTCGTCATGGAGTGATGGTGAGCTTTGGTCCCCCTTCTTTTTTCCATGTTGCTTGGAGCCAGGCCAGCAGGCTGAAAAGAATAACAGCTCTCTGCACAGTGTGTATATTGGATTGAAGCCATAGCTGACCCTCTCTTCCATCCTGGTTTTCTCGTTACAATGGCATTAACTCGTACGACAGGCCGTGGCCAGATTGCACGGGCCTCTTCCCTTGCCTGTCCATTTTATCTTGCCACCCCTACTGTCGCCACACGGTTCCTGTTGGTATAGTGTGTTTTCTGTCAGCACCAATGCTTAAAACTCCAGCCACGGAGCCTTTGCATATGCCTCCAGGCTCATAGAACCCTCCACCATCTTTGTCTATCAAGCCACAGTACGTCACTATATCCATATTTCTTTTACCCACCAACAGACGGTGACAGAGGGTGACAATCGGGAAAACTGGGAATACTGGTGTGAACCTCAAAGCAGAATTTCTGATTCCTCTAGAACAGGTGATTCCTTGTGTTCATTTCTATTCCACGCAGTGAATGGGATGGGCAGGCGGTCCCCAGCACACACAGGACCGTGGAGCCCAGTCCTGGATTTGTCGTCTCTCAAATCAGCACAGACCTGGTGACACTGGAGCGAATGTTTACACTGGGTGATATTTGAACGACTAACAGATCCCGATGGTGTCTTGTGACACAGGCTTTTGTCACTCCACATCCTGTTTGTCGTTGTCACCAACGGTTTCACGTGCGATCACAGACCATCCTGGATGTTTTAAGACTAGTTTGTTTCAACACCATGACTGGTCGATTCACAAAGGAGCTATCTGCCACATCGGCGCAATATCGTATGTTTGCAGGAAACGCGACTTGTTTCTTTTCCTGTCTGTAGGGTGAGTGCCATTTGCAAAGGAGAGCTCCACGTGGACGCCTTGAATTTGGGAATGTGGCATCATGATGAATATTGGAATGTTAGTCTGTCTTTTGAGACATTTCTCGTTACTCATCTACATCTCCTGCATGCACCGTGAAGAACAGTTCAACAACTTTAAAGCGACACTTCTTGGACAACCAACTCTTTCTTAACTAGTTGGGTGGAGTGTTATGACTTCCAATCAGAATCCTTCACAGGGATTGAAGAACACCCTGACAAATCTTCAACACACAGTTGGAAAAATTCACTTGTGTTTCTCTTGCCACCTGTTCACGATCAGATTCCCGAATTTACCCCCAACCTATATTTTCACCAGTTGGGGAACTACATGACCCAACTGAGTGAGTGCATAAAGAATCATCAAGTTATTGTCGGGCAGTGAGCCTTTAGTAAGTCCCTAGACACCTAACATTTCGTCAGACTGGTAGATACCTAACTTTTGGTGAAACTTCCAGACCAGTAACTTTGGATGAAAGTCTTAGACACCTGTCCTTGGTGGAGAAGTACCAAGGGATGCCCTTATTTGACCTTTTCCTCATGCACAGGCCTCACAAGCCCTTCACGGACACTATGTTGGTCAGCCAGGGTTTGAAGATGTTCTACCTCTTTAGTTTAACTCACTCAGTACGGCCAGTCCTCTCTTCTCCTCTACACAGACCCCTCGGATGTCCAGTGGCTGTCTGAATGACCCAACCTTTAGCTTCCGTCGTCAGAATTGTGGTATTCTTTGTCAACATTCACCTCTTCAGTATAAGAGCCTTCCGCTTGCAATATTTTGATGATGGTGATTGGGGTGAAACGCTGTTAACGTCGTCTCTTTCGCCGTTCGTATGGAGAGAGTTAATGAAAGGCTACAACAGGAGTGAATTTCATACAATACGTGAGCTCTTGCAGATAACCCCCAAACGATTGACGACCTAAACCTAGAACCCCATCAAACCCTCCACAAAGTCTGCTAGTACTAGTCATGAATTTTTGTGGAATCTCTCGCTCTCCTGAGTTACTGCTTTATGGCGGCATGGAATGTACAATCCGCAGTATATCATGCAGCTGTGAATGGCAACGTGATATCAAATGTCACTTTAAGGAGGGTAGCAGTGTGTACTTACCATGTCGGACCCAGGTTCTAATGTCTAATCCCTGGCTTCTCCTTGCTGTAGTGCTGCTCGCTCTCCTCCGACCGCTTGGCCTGTGTGAAGTATGAATGTAGGCAATGATACACTGTGCGCGCGCACACTTTAAGAGGAAGTATGTGGCTTGA
>NC_134891.1:27775384-27777884 GCF_041734735.1 Babylonia areolata
GTCTCCGCCAGCGGCCGCTGCCCACGCCTGCACCAGCCCGCTAACTCTTTGCCTTCTTTTCTGTTCTGGTGGACCTTCCCCTCCTGCTTCTCCTTCACCCAGGTCGGAACGGCGAGGAGGCGATTCCGATGTTGATGTTAAACCACTCGGACAAGCCGGACGGGGCTCGACCCCCACGCTCCCAGCCCCAGTCGTCCCTGGACAGGTCGCCCCCGCGCCTGGTAGATTTGCCCTCTAACCCGGGCTCGCCCAAACTTACTGAGCTGAAAGCAGCCGGTAACTATGATCCCTTCCTCGTCGTCTGACGTGACGTCACACCTGTTTGGTCTCTTGTCCACTCCTGGCTGATTTGGGTTGCTTTTTTTTTTCTTTTTTTTTTTCTTTTTTTCTTTTCTTTTTTTTTTTTTTTTGCCCCCGTCGCGCTGAGCGGAGCTTTCGGTGTTGTACTTCTTATTACCGTCGTGTTTGATGACAACTCTGTATATATAACCCTCTTCTGTATTGGTCTCAGTTGATTCAAAGTTGTTTTCAATGCCCTCATATATCTCCCTCTTTTTTCTTCTTCCTCTTCTTTTATTTATTTATTTAAATTTTTTTATCTTAATCTTTCGTAGTGCCTCGTAGAACTCTCTCATTTCTTGCTTGTGGACTTGGTTGTCGGCGGTCCCGTTTTTTCTTTTCCTTTGTCACCTGTATCCTTTGTGTCATCCACTGGTGAATTTGAACATTGTTATTTTGTTTTGTTTTAAAGGCATTCATTTTTTTATTTTTTTTATTTTTATATACTGTATTACATTTTATTTAATTCTCTTTCAGTTCTGCTCATTTTCTATAAAATCGGCTGACAATTTAAAACTTTCCAAAATAGCCATACTTGAGCACGGCGTCTGGAAGAATTGTTTTTTTTTTTTGTTTTTTTTAATTTGTCAAATATAGGAGCATTTCAGAACAACAGCTGATAAATTTGAATATCATACTATATTTAATTACCTTGTTGATAAAACCAGTTCACCCCCCTAAACCCCCACCCACCCACCAACCCACCCCACCCCACCACTCTCTCTGTGTCTCTGTCTCTCTCACTCTGTGTCTCTAACTCTCTCTCTCTCTCTCTCTCTCTCTCTCTCTCTCTCTCTCTCTCTCTCTCTCCATCATCCTGACATGCTGTGTAGACTTCCCAAGTGTCTATAGTCCAAACAACACAATATCGTTCTTTTGCACTATCCACATTTCTTCACTTCGAATTACTCGTATATATGCGCACTCTAACGCAACCTTACATGTGTGCTTCTTCATTTACATTCTTGGTCTACTCACCTGGATGTTGTGTGGCTTTGTTGGCACCATTTTTTTTCGTCAATTTTAGTGATGTTGGAGTTCACCAAACGCTTCTCCTTTTGATGGGAGCTTTGACAGAGCATGTTTACGGTCATTTTGTTTTTACCATTTTTCACATATATAGATATGCTTTTCCATCGCAGCAGTTGAATGCTTAAGAGCAGCGTTGCTTGAGGAATGGTAGTGTTCGTTGTAGAGTCTTTGGGAAGTTGGCATAAGTATGACCGATGCTTTGGCATGGAACTCTTCTGCACCGAGTTTGTGAACGACAAGGAAGTGGAAAGAAGTTAGCTTCCTCCTCGCTGCCCACTTGAATGTGCTGGGTGGTCTGGCTGGGTCCTTCATGGAAGTGTTGAGGCCTTACCCCCACCGCCACCCCCCCACCCCCACCACCACCACCACCACCACCTTTCTCTCCATTCCAGCTGCCACTGTAATAGTTGCTCCCATCGGCAGTATCACATGAACTGGGTGCCAACATTTTAAAAAGAGAATGTGACCACTAACCAGTTTATCCTCGGGCCATGCGTAAGTGGCCGAGTTAACATGGATAAGTGCGCATCTCCAACTGCTGGGAGAGAGAGAGGGTGTCAGGTGAGGTGGGGGGTGGGGGTGGGGGTGGGCAGAGTTCAGATCTTCTCGGATCTTGGGTCAAGGGACAACCCTTCATCAGAATGGCGAAGCATGACAAGGAACGGGAATTTTGCTTGTGCATGCATATTATTATGTATGGCGAAAGCGCTGGGCGTCGTGTTTTGTGACTCGATTGGCCCAGCTTTAGAGCGGATACGACCCCCTACACAGTTTATTGATAGATTGGCGAGTAGTCTGCTATGGTACGGGGGCTTGTGAGGGGTAGAAGGGGGGTGCGGGGGGTAGGAAGGGGGAAGGGGGGGGGGTTCTGTGCTGTGATTTTATTCATGGGCGTTCTGTACCCGCTTTGCTGCTTGTGATGTGAATGATGCGCTTCGTGGTGTGATAATCTTGTGATGATCATGCTTTATGGACTGTGGCACTTGAGAGGACGAGTGCTGTCTGTGCATGTTGATTTGTGGCTACACTTACAACGTGTTCCGGAGGCCAGGCCTATCCAGGGTATTTCTAGAGTACGCCAGGGAGACTGTGAGAGAGAGAGAGAGAGAGAGAGAGAGAAACTTTCAAG
>NC_134891.1:27782884-27805384 GCF_041734735.1 Babylonia areolata
ACAACAACATAAACAACAACAACAACAACAACAACAACAACAAAAAAACAACAAAGAGGAAGAGAGTTGGGAAGTGTCCTAAGGAAACGGAAGCGATTTGATAGGGCCTATCGATATTTTGGAAAGAAAGAAAATCCGAACAGGGTTTAGGAAAAGGCTAAAGTCTGCAACGAGTGATGATTTTTTTCGCTAAATTCATAGACTGACGAATGTTTTCGCCAAGCAAACTTCTTTATTCAAAGGTTTACAGATACAAATATTACATTGTGCATTCGGAAGTTGGCATTATATCGATGCAGATATTATTCATTCCACGTCAAAGTGATGCAAGTAGAATAATCAATATTTGCACGTTGATCTATATGATATTATAACACTTGGTTTTCAACAACAAAATGATAATGTAGGCAGATCAATACGTACTCATTTAATAGTGATTCCATTTAATTATAATAGTATTTAGTTTGCATCACATTGATATAGGCAGAACAGTAGGCATTCAAACATTGATTCCATATAATGACACAATACTTAGTTTACAACAAAATAATATTGAATAATGTAGGCGTTCACACATTGATTCCGTGTGATATCATAATGCTCAGTTTACATTAGAGCAATAGAGACAGAGCAATAAGTATTCATTTACACATTGCTTCCATGTAATATTATAATGCTTTGATGTACATTAACATAACACCAGGCAGATCATTATGCTCTCATTCACATAGTGATTCTGCGCGACGAGCTTGGCCTGGTACTAGGCATACGTTTGGTGCCCATTTCTGTACAAATTGGTTATGATTCCACAGTTGTTTTGAAAACGTATTTGTCAACTTCATATACCTTTTTTGAGATCTTCTACGAACAGTCGTGGTGGTTTCACTCTATTGACAGCAGCGACCATTGTACAATGCACACAGTTGCAGAAGGGTGGGCAGGGTTTGAAGAAATGGGTCGAACGGAAACCTGTCATATTCTCTCTCCTTTTCTTGTTTATCCTGTCTTACAGATTCTGTCTGTCTGTCTGCCTGTCTGTCTCGCTATCTATCTATCTATCTTTCTTTCTATATATATTCTCAAGTACCCAGCAGTAAGAAATATACCTGAGTGCGGTTCCTGTTCTGTTATCTATATTTTCGCTTGTTTGCTTATGTTGTTTGACTGGGTTGTTTTATGTTCATGTGAACCCATTCAAACGGAGAAGTTGCTACTTCATGAAATGAATGCCATCTCTGTTTTGTTGTCGATATTTATGCTTGTTTTGGTTTTGTTGTTGTTGTTTGTTTGTTTGGGATTTTTTGTTATGTTGTTTCACTGACTTGTGTTATGTACATTGAAACCAGTTCACTTAGGGCTGAGGCCTAAAAGTGAATAAAGCATTCTGTGTGTGTGTGTGTGTGTGTGTGTGTGTGTGTGTGTGTGTGTGTTGACACATTTATTTGCCCGTTTCTTCATTAAACCAAAGCGCCCTTCTCCTCACGCCTCCTTATATCTTAACCCCCACCCCATTCCCCAACTTCCTTCTCATATTCATGGGTCATTACTGTTTCTGTTTGTTTGTTTATTTGTTTGTTTGCTTATTTGTTATTATATGAGTACTTATATAGCGCCTATTCTCGGTCGGAGACCAAGCTCTCTAAGCGCTTCACAAACACGGGGGTCATTTACACAACAGGCTGCCTACCTGGGTAGAGCCGACTGAAAGCTGCCACTTGGGCGCTCATCATTCGTTTCCTGTGTCATTTAATCAGGTTTTTAGTCACACACACATACACACTCATACAGACATGTAGCATTTTACGTGAATGACCGTTTTGTTCATTTACCCCGCCAGTTTGGCAGCCACACTCCGCTTTCGGGGTGTGTGTGCATGCTGGGTATGTTGTTTCCATTACCCATCGACAGAACGCTGACAGATTACAGGATCTTTAACGTGCGTATTTGATCTATTGCGTGAGTATACACACGAAGGAGACCCAGGCACTAACAGGTCTGTACATAGGTTGATCTGGGAAATCGGAAAAATCTCCACCCTTTATCCACCAGGCGCCGTTACCGAGATTTGAGCCCGGGACCCTCAAATTGAAAGTCCAACGCTTTGACCACTCGGCTATTGTTTTCCCTATCTTTTTGGTCCATAACCGGCATGCGATTGTTATTGGTCATCATTTCCCAGAGAAAGCCGTCTGGGTGTGATACCATTTACATGTTTGTCTTCATTATCTCTTTGTTAAGTTTTAGATATAAGCGACAAAGCCTCGTCGAGTTTTCAACTTCTTAAAACTCCTTGTAAAGTTCATTTTGGACAATACATTTTAGTGGGCTATTGAATTGGAGAGACATGGCACAGGTAATCTCTCTCTCTCTCTCTCTCTCTCTCTCTGTCTCTCTGTCTCTCTCTCTCTCTCTCTCTCTCTCTCTCTCTCTCTCTCTCTCCCCCTGCCCCCGACCTTCCCAACCCCTTCCCTTGTATTGTGCTTGTACGACCGAAGGCCTGAGCCCGATGTACAATACACCATTTTTCTTCACACACACACACACACACACACACACACACACACACACACACACATACACACACACACACACACACACACATACACACACACACACACACACACACACACACACACACACACACGCTACAACGAACGAACGTTCGTTAGTTCGTTCTCTCACATAACCCATACAACCATAAAGAACCAAACACAAACTCCGCAGCACATGCACCTGTTGGAACCTACACAACAAATCGGGTAAAGAAACGAAGAAGGAAAAGGTCTGTGTCAGTGACATAATATGAACGGTTTGCAAGCAACACACTGAATACTGCAGTCGGGGGTGGGCACGGGAAAAGAGAAAAGGAATTTAGGGTAGTGTCAGTGACACAGACACAGAGAGAGGAAGAGGATGTGGTCGCGCGGAGGCTGTGACCGTGTGTTTGTTGTGTGCAGTGACTCTGGGCAGTCTGCCGCCAAGCAGTAGCTCGGACGGTGCTGTGATTGAACCCCTGGTCACCACCGTGCCATCCAGCATCTCCAGCTCCCCCACCGCCACGGCTTCCTCCAGCCACACCCCAGAACCCAGGTCCATCCCCAACACGCCCCCCAGTTACAGTTCGGCCACAGCCCCCAGCAAGAACAGTAGTCGACTGCCCGTCAACACATAGCAGCCTGCACGCTGATGAGTGTGTGCCAGAAACTGTGTGACGGCCGGTCCTCTCTCCTGCACTGACCCGGGGATGGAGGACAAGGACCGCATGGGGCTGACGATGGAGGTGGAGCCTTTTTTGGGGAGGGGGACGGGGGAGGGCCTACAGCAGTAAGGGCACGGACTTTGCAAGAAGGAAGAAGAAACCGCAGCTGGTGTTTCGGGGTGGTTTTTTTTTTTTTTTTTTTTTTTTTTTTTTTAAGGATTTCTTGCTAATTCAAGCAGCCATGGATGGCAAGGGCGTGGCTGCAGATGTAACATTTTTCACTCAGTTCAGGGCACTGAGTGCGGGGACAAGCTAGGAGCCAGAGGAAAAGTGGAGAGACATTTACCCAGACGTCTGGGATCAGGGACACGAGCAGGCCCATCCAGTCAGCCATGGCCTGTCTCATCACCTGGACTCTGTCCAGCAGCTGACCAACGCCGTATGCGTGGTGCACACATGTTCAACGACTGCCTACGTTTCTCTGTCTGGTCCTCATTGACTCGAAACAACTGTCACACGTTTCTCGGTCTGGTCCTCATTGACTCGAAACAACTGTCACACGTTTCTCGGTCTGGTCCTCATTGACTCGAAACAACTGTCACACGTTTCTCGGTCTGGTCCTCATTGACTCGAAACAACTGTCACACGTTTCTCGGTCTGGTCCTCATTGACTCGAAACAACTGTCACACGTTTCTCGGTCTGGTCCTCATTGACTCGAAACAACTGTCACACGTTTCTCGGTCTGGTCCTCAAGGACATGCACAAAGTGAAGCCAGTGTACTCATTTAGGGAGCCACAAATTGCCAACAGCAGCAATGTTTATCTGACAACGGAGAGACGACAGAGGAGAAGAGGGACCGGGATGTTGTAGGGCAGCGGAAAGAGGGAAGGGTGGGTTGAAGACAAGGATGTTCATGAAGCCTGCACAATGGTCCAGGACTGATCTATGCGGAGAGGCTGTCAGGACTTGTGACCACAGACGATGGAGAAGGAGACGCGCTCTCCTAGATGTTTAAATCGTTTGTTGAGAACGAGACACTCAGTGACAAAAGGAAAATAACCGAAGTAACGTTGCATCCGTTTTATTTGCCATTTTGTTAAGCAGTATCGATTCAATGACTGAATTTACAGACATATAGTAGTATTCATATCTTTACCCCTTACCACCCTACACTCCTAATCCCACCCCACAAAGAAACACTACAGAAAAATGCAACGATGGAGAACAGATTAAAATTAATAGGAATGGGAAGAGAGCCTGGTCCCAAAACAAGCATGTCGCAGACATAAGCTGTTATTAAATGTGTATGTTCAGAACACCTGGACAAGGCTTTGTATCAAAACAATCTTAGAACTGAAAGACGCAATCTGTTGGGGTTTTATTGCTGTTTCCATAAATATAGTGATAAGCAAAGAAAAAAGATCTTCAAAGGTTGCAAGGGAAGTCGATCACTGACGGAGCGACAGGCAACGTGGACATCGAGGTCCTGAGGCCAGGTGGTGAACTGAGAGGACAGGAACAGTGGACAGACAGCCACGTGAGCTGGGCAGACAGAAAGACGTCGTAGTGAGCTGAAGAGCGCTTCGTGAACCCATGAGGGCGCTCCAAGCGACAGCTAGCTCTCATCATGCCCCCATCCCCCTAGCCCTGCTCCCTGGCCCAGTGGAAACAAAGGTTGTGCAAGGCAGTGCCAGCAGGTGTGGGGAAACTGTGTGGTTTGGTCCACGGTTCCTGGTGCACCTGGTGGGCCTTCAGGCATGTGGAACTGCACATGTCGCTGTCCTCGGGGAACTGATCCAAAGCGGGGGTCTGGTTGTGTGGGTAAGGAACCAGCTCACCACCGTGTCTCATGAGGCAGAGATGCAGCCACACCCCGCTTCCAGTGAACACATCAGTCGGGACCGTTTGGATCCACCCCTGTGTGTGTGTGTGTGTGTGTATATGCGTGTGCGTGTGCGTGCGTGCGTGCGTGCGTGACCCCAGTCCGGCAGAACACAGTCCCTAGGCTGTGTGCCAGTGTTGTGAAAGACCTTCATCCGGTGGGCAACACCACCACAACAACTTGCACGGCCTACGAGCTAGGCTCTGCAACTCCTGCAACACGGTGAACTCCAATTTTGTGACGGTTATGGACGGTTGATTACTTTGTTGTTGAGTGAAGCATTTTTCGTCTTTCTATTTGTTACAAATGACAAAAATAGCATTTTACTTGTGTGATTTCTTTTTTCACGTTCAGTCTATATGTGTGATGGGTACAATAGCATTTGTCTTTTTGCAAGATTATGTCTGTTCTCTCAGCACGTATTTGTATATGTTTTGTTACAAGCATCAGGCATGCATTCATATCATATATGCACTCTTCCCGGGAAACTTGTCCCTATGTTCCCCCTGCCCCCCGCTCCCACCCTCTCTCTCTCTCTCCCTGTTTCACACACACACACACACACACACACACACACACACACACACACACACATGAACAACCCATAGGCCAACAGTTTGCAGCATGACTGCGGACGTTGCTTTTAGTACCAGAAAACCTGTTTGTTTGCCTTGACCAGCCATGTTGAAGTGTTGAATGATGTCATGTCTGTCGCTGTGATCATTAGCAGCCGTTGGTCAGCGGGGAGTCTTCGCGCTCAGCGGAGAACCTAGTGCGACAAGACAGTCCACATCCAACACCTTCAGCATGACTCTCCCCCCTGTGACTGTCACTGCAGCCGCACTGCCACCCAAGCACTATGGACTAAAAGTTTTGTTAGAGGCGGTTTGTGGAGGCATTGCGTTGCTTGCACGTGATAACCGTAGCCAGTCATACAGGTGAAGCCTTTCAGGCCTCTTAATTAAGAGATGGATTCTGTGCTGGAGGTGACAAGTCCCCGATCTGTGTGGTCCAGCAGTTCAACGAAACAGTCAACGACATGCTTTTCATCTTCTGTCCCTTCTTCGCTCAGTATTCCATTGTTGGTGACGGGGTGTGTCGTCGTGTGTTGAGGTCAGGATGTGGGTCACTAGGCTGAGAGGGGGATGGGAGTGGGGTGAAGGGGGTGGGGTGGGGGAGCAGTGTGACCAGCACACATTGGTCTCCTTGCAAAATGACTGCTTCACTCATTTAACTACCCTTTGCAAGCTTTCTTCTTTGGGTTCCAGTTTTCTTCTTCTTCAGCCATGAGAATTATACACTTGCTAACAGTATGGAAAAAAAATACACATGCTAACAAACACTACTGCCTCCCTCCCTGCCCCACCCCCCCTCTCTCTCTCTCTCACACACAGACACACACACACACACACACACACACACGTACACACTGCTAAACAAACTCTCTGCAATGCTGTGATGTTCACTAGTTGTAGCTTAGACTGGTGTGTTCAGTTGCCCCAAACTGATCAGCTACAATGGCACATTGTATCACTCTTCACGAAGCACAAGTGAGTTGTGACAGTCAGCAGTGGTTGACATTCTGTTTACGAGTGACAGTCTTGTGTCTCTTTTTACTCAGACGGTTTATTTCAATATGCACGTTGGACTTGTGAGAAAGCAGTACATTGATCACTGACCGCCACAGAGAGACTGGGCGGGGCTGGGGAGGGTGGGGGATCACATTGTGACGGTATGTTTTACACGTTTTGAATGACTTCATTTATGATCATCAGTCGGGAACAGAATGGTTGCATAATATCAACGTATTCTTTCTTTGTGTGAGTGAAATAACAATGTGCTTTTTGAAACATAGTTCGATTACTTTTCCAATTGAAAACTTAGGCATTTCCAGACTTTCCCACGGACGTGTCTGTACTCAGCATCTTACAAACCGGCATGTCTGTAACAGTTGATTGAATTTGCTTGTTTTAGAGACATCATCTGTGTCTTAGTAAAGATCCTGTTTTGGTTGCTTAGTGTCCACGCACCCAAATCAAGTATTGTTTTAAGGCAAAGCTTGAGAATGGAAATTTCCCAGCTATGTTGACAGATAGGTCTGGAACCAATCTAAAGAGTGCAATAACCAGGTTCACATTTTTTGCTCACGTTTTAATCGGAGGTGGGTCTGAACTGCACTTCTTGCTTTTAAACCCCTCGTAACGGTGTTGGAAAAAAAAAAAGAAAGAAAGAAAAAAAAGAAGAAAAAAAAAGAGGAGATTGACTGGCTGTTAAGGATGTGACTTGTGTGCGGGTATGGTTGTTAACGTCCTTCATCTCACAATTGACGGCAGTGCCGATGAACTCTTGTGCTCAGACATTTGCACCAATCTGACGTTTCACTTGTACAAAATCTTCACTCATTATATTGATTTTGTTGTTGGTGTGTTTGGTACAGATTTTCTCACGAAACTTCATGATATTATTGTGATCTAGGAACCTTTTAATGTTGACGTCAAGTCCCCGTGTTTGTGGCCTGTGGTCGCTGACTGTGAAGGCGGGCAGCCCCGCCTTGAGCTTGTGAGCAGACAGCACCTGGAAGGCAAGACTGCTGGCCGCTGTACAAGGGAGGGAACTGGCTGCGGGTAGCTGTCAGCAGTTCTCTGCCCTGGGCAACCTCACAGTGGGCACTTGCCCGAGACCAGGCTGGTTGTGTGTGAGAGCTGGTGGCAACGTTGGCGACAGCAGCTCTCTCTCCCCCTCTCTCTCTCTCCGGTCACACTCAGTGTGGATTGGACTGCCTGACCAAGCTGCGTGGGTGCTGTGGCCTCAGCGTTTTCTGAACAACAACTTTGTGATGATCATCCACCCTGGTGTGTGCCATCACCTCACACCTGGCTCCCCACCCCTACCCCCATCCCCCGCCCCCCCACCCCCACACCTTCCCCGTCGTCCCTTTGTTCTAACCATTCATTGGTGGTGGCTGTACATGACTTGGTTTGATTATTGACTGTTGACCGTTTTCATTTGTTTTCCTCAGTGTCAATAATGGAGCGGTAATTGTTTCTCTCTTTTTTTTTTCTTTTTTCTTTTTCCCTTTTCTTTTTTTTTTTTTTTTTCCGTGTTGTGTGAAAGTTGTGGGGGCGTGTGGCCACAGGCAGTGTGTGTGCGCGTGCTGATGGCTGTGGAGACTGCACAACTCCTAACTGGGTGGAGAGTCAGAGGACGTCCGAATCTTCACTCCATGTCTGCCAGCCGCCTCCAGAACACTCCGCAAAAGCCACGAACTCCGCTCCCTGCGCTCCTGTGTGCCCCGGGCAGGCCCACCCCCAGGATCAGGGTCAGGGACAGCGGTGTCACAGTGTCACTGCCCTGCCGCCCTTCACGGCCCGTGGGGGTGGGCGTGGCGCGACTCCTTCATGATATTCCTCACAACGAGTGGTGGGCGTTCTTCTTCACTCGTCCTTTCACGCTGCACTGACCTCCCCTAGCCCACCCCCCTTCCCCCGATTCTTCCACCTCACCCTTTCCATGTCACTTCCCATTTTTACTCCCGCACCCACCTCCACCACTCCCCCAACCAGTGGCTGACTGTCAGAGCTTGACCTGTCCAGTCTGCCCCTAGAATTAAAGCTGCCTCCCCCCTGCCCCCTCCTCCGCTCCCCCCTTTCTTCCCTGCCTCGTCTTCATCACTTTGTCTCCATCAGCACCAGTAGCGCCTAGCATGGCTTTTTGCTGACCATGTCATCACTCTAGTCTGCCTAGCAGGGCCTTTTCTTGACCAGTTCATTTGTACGTGGCAGTCGGGCCAGGTTTTGCAGTCTCTGCCTTCTTACTTCAAGAGCTCATTACAGTTATTGATGTACATCGTGGCCTGTCAGTGTGGGGCGAGCTATGTGTGTGTGATTGCAGAGGGCTTCCTTTCGCACCCTCTCTTCTGAGTGGAGGACACCTGTGCAAAACCAGCACCAGGAGGCATTTCAAAGACGGAAGGGCGTGCGAAAGGAAGTTCTGCTGTTTGTGCCAAGCGATGGGCTACAGTGTGTTGCGCTGTTCACGGTTTGCTGTTTGCAACCAGTCTTTCTGGTGGTCACTGTAAGCCAGCGGACCATGTTCCCAATGTCCACAGCTTCCATCTGCTGTGGTCACTGTGTTGACCCGGACAGCAACAGAGCACTCAGGTTAACTAACAACTTGGTTTGCTTTACCTTCGGTGGAAAAAACAAAGAGTGAGCACTTCATTGTACGGAAAGATCATGGTAGGGGTGATATAACGGGACGGAGACAAGAGTGCCTCACTGGACGTGTACAGATCGCACTGGGGGTTGGCCCCAAGAGAGAGAGCACGCGCTGAACAGAACTGTGTTGGGGTTGCCCCCAAAGGGAGTGACCGCTACACTGAAGTAGGCCTGACGAGGTGGGTGACCTGTAGTCCTGAGCGTCTCTTGTCTCTCCCGAACTGGTTGCTGTCCGGACACCACAGTCACCGCGGCAATGTTGGATCAGGAATGGTGTTTCATTCTTGAATGTTCCTGTCCAGTTTCTTTCTGACCACAAGGAAAACAACACGAATAATGGTTTTCAAAGCATACAGACTAGTACAGTGCCACCGCCTGAATCGAACGTTGTTTTTTTTGTTTTTTCGGGAGATTGTTCTCCTTTTACATTTCGGCCAAAATCTGTAAGAGCACATTTTGTTCATTACATTTTTGTTTTGTTTTTTTACTTTGGATTCAATATTTTTTAAGCAGAGACCAGTTTCTTCACGTATATTCCTTCAAGGGGAAAGAAAAACAGCATGCAAGGATTCAAATAAAAACCATGTAACTCACACAAACCAGAATATCGGCTGTGGGGAAAGGCGTAAGATAGGTCGTTAGGCTGTTGAAGGCAGCCATAGGGATTATTACGTTTAGTGACGGTCACTGTGTTTTGAGGCACAGCACGTGTGTGTGTGTGTGTGTGTGTAGAAAACATTACATACACACTTTTTCAACAACCGCATATGGCATTTCTAAGCCTGGGAGGATTGCAGACATTGCACACGCTTACATTAGCCCTCTGTAAATGTTCTAGCAACGATCTTTATATTTGGAAATTAATGTTTTATGAAACTGACATCAGTAGATTTGTACATATTGCATACCTCATTAATAAACATATGAAGTGTTTTAAAACAAATAACCGGTACAAATTTTATCAAGATTTATCGGATTGGTCACAGTGGTTCATATGAATACATAAGATTTTCTGTGTATTAATTATTACTAAAAAGTACACTATAAAAAATGGTGCACAAATTTACAGTACTTTGATTTTTTTTTTTTTAAATTTCCACTGCTTTCAGCTCTGCAAAACAAAGCAACAAATGCACACACACAAAATTAATAATGAATTATACGTTTGCTGTTGATGTCACAAATAAAGTAAATTATAATTGAATTTCTGCACTTGGCAACATCTACTGCCTTGGGCCTGTAACCCTCGTCTCCCGACCTTCCCCCGAGACAACAAAAACATAGTGGATGACGTAGAAAAGATCGTGTGTGAAAATCAACACTCGTCGTGTGGAAGTAGATGTGAGAAACTCTCTTCCATTCACATGGTAAGCAAACATAATCACTGGACATTGAGGGTCAAGTCAGAATGAAATCCAGAGAGCTAAGCCCCAGTTCCCACTCAGTTTTGTCGTGAACAGTGACTCATTTTCAGTGACTTTGCGATTCTTTGCTTAATATTTGAGCACGTGTTAGATCCACGAGAACCAGAACACAAAAAGTCCACCTTCACATTTACATCGCCATGATGACCAGTGTCGAACTGGTAAGGCTTTAACAAAGTCCGTAATAACTGAAAAGAGATTATAGGAGGGAAAAAGCGTTTGAAAATCGCAAAACAAACAGTAATGCAGGCAGCTCATTGCAAATATTTGTTAGATTGGTCGATAAATACACTTAGTTACATATATGTTGGAACCCAAATATTTCTGTGGTTGGTCGAATAGGCATCAGTTGTGAGTAGAATGCACTGATCATCTTGTGTGGTTTTAACAGCTACATTTAGATCCTTCGTCGAATTTTAGACTGGTTGAAAACATTTATATTTATTAAATAGAATAAGGCGCGCAAGGGGCAGTTGTGTTAACTGGTTGGCACAGAGAGCCTCTCGTCATGCGAAGGTCGGTGTGAACGCCATGGCTCATCAAAATCAAGAAGCATTTGTTTTTCAGTCACAGAGAACGGAACGTCATTGCAGTTTCTGCATGCCCTCCCCCCCTTTCCTTTCAAATTAACAAGAGAGCTGAAATGCCTAACCCTGTCTTGAACTCTTTCCCCCGTGCTAGATGTGACTTTGATGCCAAATGATGGCGGCGTGCCCCCTATGATAACACAACGACTGGCGTCAGCTTTTGTTTTTGTTTTTTTAGGGCCAAGTTCCCAGCATGCGCAAATCATGCAGGTCCGCCTCATGTCCCTATCCTGATCGGGCGATTCATTCTGGTGATAGATCTGGAGGTATCGTGTGCGTCTGGCTTGCCCCTGTACATGTCGGGATCACCCCCACCCTCACCCCCACCTGTCACCCCCCCCCCCCCCACCCCCCATACTATCCCCCTCCCCATGCACAAATCGTGGAATGCTAAGTGGACGATCTTCATGATCACCAGGTTCAGGTTTGGTGTTTGAAATATAAACTGTTTCCTTTTTAAAACTTGGTGTGTGTGGGTGTGTGTGTGTGTGTGTGTGTGTGTGTGTAAATTCCCTGTACCTTTATCAGTCTGAGACACAGAACAAAATACAATTTTATTGATTAGAAGCAGGAGGAGAGAGAAAAAAAACCCAAAAAAACAGCTGGGCTAAGATGTAAATGTCCAGCCCAAGGCAGACTGCTCTGAATCTCGCTTATCAAAATGCCAGGTGAAGATGGAAGCTGCTGGCAGAATAGGCCATGCTGGCGCCGCCGTCTGGTGCCACATGCGTCACTCCCATGGCACAAAGAGCTGACAGCTGTTAGCAGACTGGTGCGGCTAGCAGGTGGTGAATGCGAGCAAGTCCTGTGGTCATAGCCGGACGTGGTGATAACAGCGGCATGGAGCAAAAGTTAGCTGGAGGGGAGGGGGTAGGGAATCGGTCACTCGAAGCTGTCACGTCATGTACCACAACAGCTACTCCACTCTTTATTTACTGGTTTCTAATACTTCGGATAAAACCTCACTTCCCGATGGCACGGTCTTGGCTTTTTTTCCCTTTTGTGTCTGTGTGCGTGTGTGTATGACGGAATGTACGTGTCCGTTCTATCGTCCTGGCTTGTGTGTGTGTGTATGTGTTCGTGTGTGTGTGTGTGGAAAAGAAACGAGTGTCGAGATTCTGATCCCTAAACTGGAAGAAAACCAATCACACTCCCATACTTACTGAAATAATTTGAACACACTGGTCTGTAGTAATTATTCATCTTTATGTCGAGAGATTACGATTGAAAATAGCTTTTTATTTTATTTTATTGTTTATGTCGAGATTGAAACAATTGAAAATAGCCTCTTTTTTTTTGTCTGCACAGGCCGTACCAACCGATGCAGTTTTGACTGAAAGTAGGGACACCTTGACTTTGTGCGGCGAGAAACACACTCTGCAGAATATAGCGGACCTGTGCATCAAACCCAGATGATCACCAAGGCTTCTGTGAAATGTTTTGTTGTTGTTGTTGTTGTTATTTCTCCTGCCGTACTTCTATTCCTACCCCTCCCCAATTTTACTCTGTGCCTCTGTCCTCCTCTTTTTTCTCGCCAACTCATTCCCATCCAACCTCACTCCCTTTCCATTGCCCCTGTCCTTTCTGGGCGACCTCTCTCTCTCTTCCCCTCCAACGACTATGTCATCTTTCTCTTGTCCACAGTCAGCCTACCCCCCCAACCTTACCTCCCTCACAAAACGCCTCTGCCAAGTCGGAGTCTCCCTACCCTCATCTTACCCCTTCACCAAATGCTTCTGCCCTTTCCAAGTCACCATTTCTGAGTCACCTTAGCCCTATCTTACCCCTTCACCAAATGCCTCTGTCCTTTCTGAGCCACCTTTCCTACACCCTTCACCAAATGCAAATGCTTCGCCCTTTCCAAGTCACCATTTCTGAGTCACCTTAGCCCTATCTTACCCCTTCACCAAATGCTTCGCCCTTTCCAAGTCACCATTTCTGAGTCAACTTAGCCCTATCTTACCCCTTCACCAAATGCTTCTGCCCTTTCCAAGTCACCATTTCTGAGTCACCTTAGCCCTATCTTACCCCTTCACCAAATGCCTCTGTCCTTTCTGAGCCACCTTTCCTACACCCTTCACCAAATGCTTCGCCCTTTCCGAGTAATCTTACCCTCTTTCCTTTCTGAGTCACCTTTCTTACTGCCTTCACCAAATGCCTATGTCCTCTCTGAGTCACATTACCCCCGCCATATCCCCCCTCACCACACGCCCCCGTCTTTTCTTAGTCATTTTATCCCCGCCCTACCCCCTCAACAAATACCTCTGTCCATTCTGAGTCATTTTACCCCCACTCTACCCCCTCAGTAAATGCCTCTATCCATGCTATTTCACCATAATCCCGCACTAAACCCTCACCAAATGCCTCTGTCCTTTCCGAGTCACCCGCCTTCCCCCGTCACCAAATGCGTGTGTCCATTCTGAATCACCTTTCTCCGCCTTACTTTCCTTTCCCCAGTGTCTCTGCCTTCATCTTATCTCCCTTTCCCACTTGTGCCTGTAATCCTACCCCTCCCCAACTAAATCTGTCGTTTTTGAGCCACCTGATTCCCCCCCTAGCCCCCTTGTGCCTCTTCCCCTCATGATCATTTTTTTTAAACAGCGCCTACATGTAGACGAGTATGAAGCCAATTTGGGTGCTGACCCGTAAACTTTGCCCCTTGACTTCTGTTGACCAGTATACTCGTCAGTGAAGGGCAGTGAGATGGAGAGGAGACAGACTTTTTCAGGCCAGGACGTTATTCACGATTCTGAATATAGACCTCTTCCTCTTGGGATGATATTGCCTTTGTTCAGCCACATCAATTATGCCACTGAAATATACACAGGAGAGAGAGAGAGAGAGAAAGAAGAAATGATGCAGTTAAAACTCTACATCATTTCACCAAGATTCAGCTGTCAAGGGGTTAATGATGTCGGTCCGTTTTGTGGTCCACACTGGGTCCGCAGTTCATTTGTTAAAAAAATTTGCTTCCCTTTCACCCAAGTCTGCAGACCCGGATTTTGCTTCTAGTGCTTTAATGAGTGCCCACAGCTGAGTTCCCCACGCCATCCCATGATGCAGATGTGCCACCCCCCCTCCAACCCCCCAACTCCCACTTTGCCTCTACTCTCTGAATACTATCTCTCCACACACACACTGTGCAGTTTACATGAACTGATAAGGCGTGTTTCATTCCTAAAACTTTAATTCCAACGGTACATGGGTAGTTGAAATCGTGTCGTGAGAGCGTGTTTCTACACCGTGCGATGCACTCGCTAGCTCCTTTTCAGTCAAAACTGCACTGGTTAGGCAAGATAGGAACACCAGCTCCACAGTAAACTGTTTCAACTTCAACATTTAGTCATTTCGTCAACACAAACTTTGCCCGCCAACTTTATCATTGGTTCCTGCTTCACGCCGTATCAGCCACAAAGACCAGCTTTGGGGCGACCCACCAAGTAACGCGCCCGACAGGCGTCAGAGCTAACAAGCTGGTAGTGTCCACCCCAACAGACTGACCACTCCAGTCCTGTCCATGACTGACCACTCCAGTCCTGCCCAAGGCAGGCGTTCCCCGACACAGCAAACTGCTGACTACGTTATCACAACAAAACACCCAGGACCGCTCTCCACAGCTGTTCTCTCTCTCTCTCTCTCTCTCTCTCTCCCCCTCTCCCTCTCTCCCTCTCTCCCTCTCTCCCTCTCTCTCTCCAATGGATTGAAACTGGAACCCAACATCGAATAGTATATCATATATTCCATCTTCCAAGAATTGAGTAGGGAACACATGCTTCCAAAGAATTGAATATTAATACAAAACACTTCTTAGACAGACCAAAAAATGGAATATTTGCAACACATACATCCATTTTTTTTCAGAGAGGTGAATTACATACACCTTTTTTTTTTTCCAAAGAAGTGAATTGTATTGAACACTGCCATAATGCAAAGAATTAAATAGTATTGCATACATAGCTGCCCCCCTTTAAAACAAAATATGGACAAAATGATGAAGACATCCAAAACTAAAATGGAATTTCATGGGGTTCATAGTTATTTTGCAATACATGTGCCACACCAATACAATTACTGGGAAGGATTTTCTGGAGAGAAAAAAACAAAATGTTTGAGCATGATTCTAAAATCTCCACGAATGGTGAGACCAAAACTTGGGCTTTGGATTTCATTCATATATCAGATTTTTTAAAATACAGTTAATCAAATGGATAGAGAATTCATCGGCACAAAAAGGCACACCTTTCTGTTCTTTTGAACACGGTGGTATTGGCTTGTAAACGAGGGGAGATAATTTCCACATTCGGAGCTTGCAGTTACACAGTTGTGTCCCATTTATACTGTATTTCCATTGGGGTGTAGAAAAACAACAACAAAACACGGTGAACTTCGAATTAGTTGCGAACAATGAAGCATCACCCCTTTCATAAATAACACTGAAAACATTATCGAACAGTTCAACGGTGGCCTAGTGGTAAAACGCTCGACTAGGAAGAGAGTGTCTCCGGGGTCCAGTCCCTTATACAGACCGGGATTTGTACAACCGCACTGGTTCGAATCCCGGCACAGTCGCCAGTATTTTCTCCCCCTCCACTAGACTTTGAGTGGTGGTCTGGACGCAAGTCATTCGGATGAGACGATAAACCCGAGGTCCCGTGTGCAGCATGCCCTTAGCGCACGTAAAGGAACCCACGGCAACAAAGGGATTGTCCCAGGAAAAATTCTGTAAAAAAAATCCACTTCGATTGGAAAACAACAAAATAATGGGTGGCGCTCTCAGTGTAGCGACGCGCTCTCCCTATGAAGAGCAGCCCGAATTTCACACAGAGAATTATAATACAATACTATGCTACATAATGCAGTAAAAGACTTAACATACTAGACTGTACTATAAACACAAGACATTATTATGACCCTTTTTCGTCCAGTACCGTTTGGTTCTGAATTGTTTCTCATTATTCAGACCAGTCCTGCTGTATTTCAAGAAAAGTTGGAAACAAGAACGACTGATCTCAACGTGACATTTCCTGTTTCTCATTGAACTCCGTAGTTTAAATGTTCATAATATTCCACCGATGCAAGTTGAAGAGCAGTTTATTTAGGTGTAGCTTCCAAAGAATGTAGACAATAACAAAATCAACAAACAACAACTAAACTGCAATCACGAACGTGTATCTGTCTGTCTGTCTTTCTGTCCTCCTCTCTCTGTCTCTGTCTCTGTCTGCTTCTGTCTGTCTCTCTCTCTCTCTCTCTCTCTCTATATATATATATATATATATTCCCATCTCTCTATCTCAATTGGTTCATCTCTATTTATCTATTTACCTGCCTCTCTTTCACTATGTCCATCTGTGTGTGGGGGGGACGGGAGGGGGGGGGGGTTCTACATCTATCCCCCCCCCTTCTCTCCCTCTTGCTCTCACACATACAGACACACCCCTGACTCTTAAGATCAGACGCGCGTGCCAGTGGACAGACAGAAACCACGTGATTCCTGCAGTAATCGAGTGTGGAGTATGTTTTTGACATGCGAGTGCTGACTGAACTCATGGAAACGAAGAAACATAATCTAGTACGTCTGATGTTACCTATGCTCAGTCGGGGCTAAAAGCGTGAAATGAAAGAACTACAACTGCCCAGTATAGCCAGGGCATATCGTACGGGCTGGTATGGGGGCTATCTGTCCATCAAACTAAGTGGTCACTGGGACATATTTCTCTGACTTCGAGTTTCTCACGTTCATCTGTCATTCTAAAACAAATAGAATAAATAAACGATCGCTTTCTACTTTTTCTCGTGATCTGATCGGGTTATACACAATGTCCTATGTGTAGGTCTGTATCCTACGTATGTGTTTCCGTGCATATTACCGTGCATACGTTTTGTGGATTGTTCAAGAGATTATGTCACACTCCATGACTCCAAACTGGAGGATAGAGACAGGCTTACACTATGCTAACCCTGAATAGATATCGTCCATTAGGGGAGGCCAAGGCTAAACGCTGATTGGTTAATTAATCAATTGCGTTTTGTCAAATGATATTGAAAACAAAAATGAACATCAAAGTCCTCCGCAGCGAAGGATGAACACGGTATTGCACTTTTCAAAAGAACTTTTCTTTCTTTTTTTAACCAGAAATTTTATGGCGACAGAGGAATGTGAAGTGAAGACAATTGTTTTTTTTGCGACCTAAAGTAACATCACATCAAAAGCACTTGAAGATGAAAACCTCAAAGTACAAACCCGAATCCACGAAAGAAATAAGTAAATCTATAACAGGGGAAAAAATGGTACATTTCCAAACCTGATACTTCCACTATCCTTCAAATCATTCAGCAAAAGCAATATAAGCGTAGTAATAATCAAAACACAAAACAACATCAACAAGAAGCAAGCTGGAACTTACTGATAAACTAAGTTCGCTACCCAACAGACCAGAGTAAAAAAAAAAGCAGCGTGTTATATGTTACATGAGCAAAGTATTCAAGGTATAAAATGGTAAAAATATATATATATATATATATATATTTCAAAGTGAGCTACGACGAAGTACAAACATACTACCAACATGCAGACAATGACATAATTTTCATGTACACAAAATGTCCATGTCACAACCCATAAGGGGTTGCCCATGAACACCCCCACCCCCACCCCCTCCCCGCACCTTCCCACACTAACTAACACACAAAACACAGACATAGATAATTCGGCTCAATTCTTTACTATTGTTGCACTTGGAATATCCTGGTCCAGACACACAAATTTAAACACTTAACTACAGCAACACTTTAATTATACCATAGCAGCATGACACGACACAGGAAGTCCTAGTAATGGCAGTACAGATCTACGCAAAAAGAAAGGTCAGTTCACTTGAACCAAAATCAAGTTCGTCCACTGAAGACCAGTGTCGCTGAACCAGGCTCAGTCACATGCCTGCAGAATCGGAGTGTGTGGAACGGGTTGAGGGACTGTGGGTGAGGACGTTGGAAATATGAGGTGGGGGGAAGGAGTGGAAGTGAGGGAATTTGGAACGGACAGGGCTGAAGGGGAATGACTGTAGAGGCGAACCCTGGAGTTCCGTCGGGGTAGCAGACAGGGGGAACCCACAGGAAAAAGTCAAGGGACAACAAGACTGCCATGTCTCTGTAGACAATGCTCTAACTCGTTACGAAAGAGTACCCCTCCCCCTCCCTTTCCTTAAGCAATACACATTACGCAAGTAGGAGAGTACGTGGATATTGATGCAGTCGCTTCCACACAACTACCAATGACAAAAAGTACAGGAACCGCCCATTATTGTTTCTCATAATTAAGGAGTTAAACCTGCATATAATACGCAAGACACATTTACCCTAAATGACAGTTTATCGTTATTTATAATGCTAGTTTCGAACTGCAGAAACAAACTCAATGAGGTAATATTACAAATCATCGTACTACATTTCCAACACGACACAAAATGTTTGGGGAAATTTAGACACAGTTTTCATTGTAAAGAAGGTATATTTGAAACAATAAATCGAGCCGAATACATGTCAAAATAACACACTAAACAACCTTATCAATTCCCCCCAAAATATCTAGAAATAAAAGAATACTGGATTTAAAACATTTCCGTTAAAACAATCCCAAAAATACAACCAAATGTCACAAGTTACGAAACTAACACCACGAGGACAAACTAACTATACAACTCCCCCCTCACCTGTCACCAGGCAGGAATCAGGCTCACCACTGGCCCAGGAGAGAACACGAAACACAGATCCACACAGAGGCAGAAGGGGGTCACACCAGAACCGAACCCCACGACTGTCCAAGAGGGCACCCAACAGCTCACTTGCTGGAACGGCGACCCTTCTCCTTCCAAAGCTCGGCACCAAAGGCAAAGCCAAACTCTTCCTTCACAACGACGTTAACTCCGAACTCATCTCAAGAGTTCAGAGCGAGAATGACTAAGGACATGTCAGACACACATCACAACAGATTCACGTGCATCAGTTCGGAACAGAACTGAGCACACAAGAGAACGATAGAGCAAAAGGGGGAGAGAGGAGGGAGAAAGGGAGAAGGGAAAGGGAGAGGGGATAGGAGAGGAGGGGAAGAGAGAGGGGAAAGGGAGAGGAAGGGAAAGGGAGACGAACATACGAACACACGCACAAATGAATGCTACGAGCCGTGACAGTCCATAAAATAGATAGATTAGTTAAAAGCATGTATAAACGTCAAGAATAGAAAAAGGACAACAAATAGCATGAGCTTACCGCTTACCAAGTAATAGTCTTGGAATTGAAGAATTCTTCAGTTAAGAATCGTTCAGTTAAAACTAACGGAAATATGAACACATAAACAGAATTACATCACAAAACACACACACACACACACACACACACACACACACACACGACAGAAACCTTTTTCTCCCCCCACATTTGAGAATGCGACAACTGTATAGTCGAACTCCACAGACGCCGCAGTGCTATGAGCGCTGACCTAAGTGGTCAACAAAAGGTCAAGGCCAAAAGGTGAAGGTCAGTCTAGTGGTGGTGACACGCCCGTCTGGGAAGCGTGTGTCTGCTAGTTCGAATCCCGTTATACGGACCGGAATTTTTTTTTTTTTTTTTTTTTTAACTCTCCCTCCCCTTCCGAGTGGTGGTCTAGATGCCAGTTCATTCGGATGAGACTGTAAACCAAGGTCCCATTAGTGCACGTAAAAGAGCCCACGGCAACAAAAGAGTTGTCCCTGGTTGTAAAGAAGAAGAAAAAAAAAGGACAGTAAAAGAAATACACTTGCAGTCGAAGAAAGAAAAAGGGGTGGGAGGGGGGCGGAGGGGAGGGGGTGGGGTGGCGAGAGAAAAGAAAAAAAAAAGAAATGTGAGTGGCGCTTCACTGTGGCGACGAAGTCTATCCCCACCAGGGAGAGCAGCCAGAGTTTCACACAGCGAAATCTGTTGTGACAAAAAAAAAAAAAAAAAAGTAACACAATACAACTCAAAAACAATGTAACGCAACGCAACGCAACCCGATGCAAAGCAATTGAGAGCAATCGAATAAAAATTCAATCCAATAAAATCCAGTGCAATCCAATACAAAGTACAATACACTTTTGTACGAGCTGATAATTGTTCATGTGCATATAGATGTAATTATGTACAAATATCCAATGAATTCCGGAGGAATAAAAACTGGAAGATTTGAAACGGGACAAATCACACTATCCAGTAAATTTTAAAAAAAAAAAAAAAAAAAACCAGAAACATCAGACACAGGGAAAATATTCAGCGAGCAGCACAGAAAACAATTAGAATTGGACAGGAAAAAAATATCCAAAAATATCAGCACACACACACACACACACACACACACACACACACACACACACACACACTGACATAAATCATAGGAGTCAACACCCAAGAAATGAAATGAAATTATGGTGCTTAGAGCCTCGCCGGCCACTACGGCCATCTCAAGGCCCAACACCCAAGAGTTCTGGAGAAACCAAGTAAATATCAAAGGTGAAAATGCCCACTGAATCACAGAAACAAACACAGAAATATCTAACATGGTAAAATATCTTATGAATTAGACAACAATAACAACAGGATTTTTTTTTTTTTTTAAAGCAACAACAACAGGAATATTACACATGGGAGATTACCCAGGGAAATCCAGGAAACGTAAGCAAGGGAAAGTACTCCCTCATGACAATCGGGTCACGAGGTAGTGTCCCTTTACTTGTTGGGATTGGAACAATCCCGCTCCTGTCCATAAAACTGACCCTAACCCCCCCGCCCCCTTCCCCACCACCACCCCACGTTCAACCATTCCAAACCATCGGGTGTTGTCCATGGATTAAGAAACCTCTTCTCAGCTAAAATCACTGAGTTAACAAAGATAGTTGCGATATCACTTCCAAGAGGATACACGCATCACCCCGGACTGTGGACACTTGAACATTATTTTGTGTTATTTTATCTTCTTTCTTTTTGTATTGCACACCAACCGAGGCTTGCACACACACAAAAAAAGGGATCCTTCCAAAGTAAAAGTCATCAAAATCCCTAACTTTCGAAACCACTTCCAAACGAGATATTTCGCCCCTACTGAGGATAGTTTATGAAATTTGATTTTATTCTGTTCTGTTCCGTTTTTAATCCAGTGTGTTCTCTATATTCTATCTTAGTTCATTTTATTTCATTTATTGCACACCAAGCAAGGCGAGCACACAAAAGCACGGAATATATCATTTCAACTACTGCGAGTTATGGATTTTTTTTCATACGGCAACTTGACGATCTGCTGGCAACAGGAACAATAAAAAGAAAGAAAAATGACAAACACACACACACACACACACACACACACACACACAAAAATGACACACAATTTAACAAACACAGTATGCTTTTACAGACGGACTTCAAAGAACACCAAAACCAAACAAACAAACCAACCGCACAAAAACAGCCATACAACATGGAATTCATAGCTAACTAGGATAATGTCTGATGATGAATTGTGTCTGATTTTTTTTTTTTTTTTTGGGGGGGGGGGGGGGGGGTTGGGAGAGAGGGGGTTTGTTTGTTTGTTTTTGTTTTTGTTTTTTGTTGTTGTTTTGTTTTTTGTTGTTTTTTTTGTTTTTTTGTTTTTTGGGGGGGGGGCAAATCTTCTTCTCCTGCCGTGTTCTTAACCTCCCCGCCAGCCCAAAGGAAGAGTTACATGTCTATCTAAGTGGGCATGTGTGCGTGCGTGAAGTCTGATTGAATGACACAGGAAACGAATGATGAGCGCCCAGTGACCGCCGTCAGTCGGCTCAACATCAGGTAGGCAGCCTGTGGTGCAAATGACCCCGTGTTTGTAAAGCGCTTAGAGCTTGGTCTCCGACCTAGGATAGGCGCTATATAGGTATCCATATCAATCAATCAATCAATCAAAAACCTTAGTGGAGTGGGGAAAACCAGAGGAAAGCGCCTTTGCCAAGGACACAACTGTATGCCGTGAGGGGTGAGGGGGGTCGGAGAGGTGGGGGGTTGGGGGGCATGGAGGTGGGGTGGGAGTATGGGTGTGAGGGGCGGGAATGGGGGTTCAAACCCTGAACAACTTGTGAACACTGAATTAAGAAGTCCGTCCAAAGCCTGACTGACTCTGTCACTGACACAGTGTCTCCGTCAAGTGATGTGGGGAT
>NC_134891.1:27810384-27812884 GCF_041734735.1 Babylonia areolata
TAGTAGCAACATCAGTAGTAGTAGCATTGTCACAGCAGCAGCAGCAGTAGTAGTAGTAGCATTACCACAGCAGTAGCAGCAGTAGTAGTAGCAGCAGCAGCAACACCAGTAGAAGTAGTGTAACGTCTTTCTCTTGCAAGTGATATTGTAGGAAAACAAAGTGAGGGTGATTGCAGAGAGGAGTGGGGGGAGTCGTGTGTGTGTGTGTGTGTGTGTGTGTGTGTGTGTGTGTGTGTGTGTGTGTGTGTGTGCAGTAGTAGTAGTCGTAGTAGCAGTCAGTAGTGGTTGTAGCAACAGCAGCAGTAGTAGTAGTAGCAGTAGTGGTCGAAGCAGCAGTAGCAGCAGCAGCATTAGTAGCAGCAGTAGTAGTAGTAGTAGCATTATCACAGTAGCAGCAGCAGTAGTAGCATTGCCACAGCAGCAGTAGTAGTAGAAGTAGCGTTGCTACAGCAGCAGCAGCAGTAGTAGTAGTAGCATTGCCATAGCAGCAGTAGTAGTAGCAGTAGCATTAACATAGCAGTAGTAGCAGCAGTAGTAGTAGCATTGCCACAGCAGCAGCAGCAGTAGTAGTAGCATTGCCACAGCAGCAGCAGCAGTAGTAGTAGCAGCAGTAGCATTGCCATAGCAGCAGTAGTAGTAGCAGTAGCATTAACATAGCAGTAGTAGCAGCAGTAGTAGTAGCATTGCCACAGCAGCAGTAGTAGTAGTAGCATTGCCACAGCAGCAGCAGTAGTAGTAGCAGCAGCAGTAGTAGTAGTAGTAGCATTGCCAGCAGCAGTAGGAGTAGCATTACCATAGCAGCAGCAGCAGCAGCAGTAGTAGTAGTAGTAGTAGTAGTAGTAGTAGTAGTAGTAGTAGTAGCATTACCACAGCAGCAGTAGTAGTAGCAGCAGCAGCAGCAGCGACACCAGTAGAAGTAGTGTAACGTCTTTCTATTGCAAGTGAAACAAAGTGAGGGTGATTGCAGAGAGGAGTCGTGTGTGTGTGTGTGTGTGTGTGTGTGTGCATACCTGCATTCCAGGACCACAAACAATGCTTTATGTTGTTTTTCATCAAGTCTTTGACCTTCCTTCTACTCTGTTTGAATGCAGTCTGTACTGTATTGTATTGAAGTGTGAAGCACTGTTCTGTATTGGACAGTGCTGTACTGTATTGCATTGTAGTGTATTATACTGTATTGTACTGCGCTGCACTGTTCTGTACTGGACAGTGCTGAACTGTAGTGCAGTGTACTGTATTATACTGTATTTTACTGTGCTGCACTGTTCTGTATTGTATTGTACTGTGCTGTATTGTATTGTATTGTACTGTGTTGTATTGCAGTGTGCTGTATTGCAGTGTGCTGCACTGTATTGCATTGTATTGTAGTGTGCTGTATTGTATTGTATTGTATTGTATTGTAGTGTGCTGTATTGTATTGTATTGTATTGTACTGTGTTGTATTAAAGTGTGCTGCACTGTATTATACTGTACTGTACTGTATTGTATTGTACTGTGTTGTATTAAAGTGTGCTGTACTGTACTGTACTGTATTGTACTGTATTGTACTTATTGTACTGTGTTGTACTTATTGTACTGTGCTGTACTGTGTTGTACTTATTGTACTGTGCTGTACAGTATTGTATTGTACTGTGCTGTATTGAAGTGTGATGTACTGTGCTGTACTGTGCTGTGCTGTATTGTATTGTATTGTGCTGTGCTGTACTGTATTGTACTGTGTTGTACTGTGTTCAGTTATACTGTGCTGTACTGTATTGTACTGTGTTGTACTGTGTTCAGTTATACTGTGCTGTACTGTATTGTACTGTGTTGTACTGTGCTGTACTGTATTGTACTGTGTTGTACTGTATTGTACTGTATTGTACTGTGTTGTACTGTATTGTACTGTGTTGTACTGTGCTGCACTGTATTGTACTGTATTGTACTGTGCTGTACTGTATTGTACTGTATTGTACTGTGCTGTACTGTATTGTACTGTGTTGTACTGTGTTGTACTGTATTGTACTGTATTGTACTGTGTTGTACTGTATTGTACTGTGTTGTACTGTGTTGTACTGTATTGTACTGTATTGTACTGTGTTGTACTGTATTGTACTGTGTTGTACTGTGTTGTACTGTATTGTACTGTGTTGTACTGTGTTGTACTGTATTGTACTGTATTGTACTGTGTTGTACTGTGTTGTACTGTATTGTACTGTGTTGTACTGTGTTGTACTGTATTGTACTGTGTTGTACTGTGTTGTACTGTGTTGTACTGTGTTGTACTGTATTGTACTGTGCCGCATTGTATTGCACAGTGTCGTGTATTGTAATGTGGTGTATTGTAGTGTACTGTGCTGTATTGTGTTGTACTGTGCTGCTTTGTATTGCACTGTGCTATACTGCACTGCACTGCACTGCACTGCACTTCACTGTACTGAACTGTACTTATCAGGCTGCTGTGCAGTGCTGTGCTGTGCTGTGCTGTGCTGTGTGTAGCTGTGACGACCAGACAGCGAGG
>NC_134891.1:27820384-27827884 GCF_041734735.1 Babylonia areolata
AGAGAGAGACCCACTAAGAAGGAGACAGAGAGAGAGAGACAGAGACAGAGAGAGAGAGAAAGAGGAGAGAGAGAGACGAACAGACAGAGAGACAGAGAAAACTACGGATACTTACACGGAACTAATATAAGTAGATAATATAAGTGGAGTGATGGCCTAGAGGTAACGCGCCCGCTTAGGAAGCGAGAGAATCTGAGCGCGCTGGTTCCAATCACGGCTCAGCCGCCGATATTTTCTCCCCCTCCACTAGACCTTGAGTGGTGGTCTGGACGCTTAGTCATTCGGATGAGACGATAAACCGAGGTCCCGTGTGCAGCATGCACTTAGCGCACGTAAAAGAACCCACGGCAACAAAGGGGTTGCTCCTGAAAAAATTCTGTAGAAAAATCCACTTCGATAGGAAAAACAAATAAAACTGCACGCAGGAAAAAAATTCAAAATAATGGGTGGCGCTGTAGTGTAGCGACGAGGAAAGCAGCCCGAATTTCACATAATCTGTTGTGACAAAAAGAGAAATGCATTTCAAGATTGGGAATGCACAGTTGACCTAAACACCCGGAACTCATCACCAAGAGCGGCATGAGACCTGACATAGTACTCCACTCCAAGGCAACGAAACAAGCGATTCTGATTGAGCTCACTGTGCCATACGAAAGCAGAATGGAGGAAGCCCACATCTACAAGACCGAGAAGTATGCTGGTCTAGCCAGCAGCCTGAGAGAATCTGGCTTCCAAGCCAAAGTCCTCGCCATAGAGATTGGTGCAAGAGCGTTTGTGGGCGCATCTGCCTACAGTCTCATGAAACAGCTGTCGATTTCTGGCAGAGAGGGGACGTGGGCTTTCAAGGCAATGGCAGAAGCAACAGAAAAGAGTTCCAGCTGGATCTGGTCGAGGAGGAATGAAAGTAAACTTCATAAGGATTTTTAAATTTTCCAACTCAAACTACGATGGCTCAGTGGTTAAAACGTCTTCCAGAAAGGTGACTCAGTCCTGAAGTGGCGACCACCCTGGAGGCGCGGGTTCGAACCTGCTGAGGACCAGGTTGGAAAAGAAAAGGCGGCAATACAAGGGCATCCAGGAGTCATGACATGGGTGCGGCCCGGCCCCCTTAGAGTGTAAGGAGTTAAGGGCCGAAACACTTGACTGAGGGGGGCTTCTTCTCTGAAGATCTTGTATTGTCCAGCTCTCCCTAGAGTTTCTTATCACAGATAATAAATGTGTCAGCTCGAAAAATAACATTGAAATAATGATTTGTGCGGTATGTAAATGATTGAATGATCAAATAAAGAAATTAACAGAGAGAGAGAGAGAGAGAGACAAAGAGACAGACAGACGAACGGACGGGCGGAGGCAGAAGAGACAGAGACAGACAGAGAAAGAGAGAGAGAGTTGCCCGTTTCCAAACGTCGACATCACCAGCCAACCTGTTCACCCCAGCTTTGTTCAGATGCTGATAAAATATCATCCGAGTTAAAAACGGGACCAGTAGTCATCCTACCAAAACAAAGAGAGACTGACCTATATCACCCAGTATCAAAACAAGGCCATGACAGTCATTCTGATTTCCCTTTCCCCCCTTGTTTTGACGCCAATGTAATTCCATACACGTTCTGGGCGAAGAAAGGGGATGACTTTCGAGGAAGGAAAACCCCCCCAAAAAAACCCCCAAAAGAGTATGAGGAAAGACACAAGGTTAAGGTCAAGGCACAAGGGTCATAGGTTAGGCTGTGCAGTGGAGGAGGGGATATTGGGGAGTTGGGGGGCAAAGGAGAGGGAGAGAGACAGAGACAGAGAAAATAAAAGGGGGAGGGGGGGAGAGAGAGAGAGAAAGAGAGACAGACAGAGAAACAGAGAGAGACACAGAGAGAGACAAACGGAGAGACACAGACAGAGAGACAGAGAGATAGAAAAGAGGAGAGAGAGACAGGGAGAGAGAGAGAGAGAGAGACAGAGAGAAAAAGGGAGAGAGACAGACGGACAGAGAGACACAGAGAGACACAGAGAGGGAAAGAGAGACAGAGACAGAGAAAAAGGGGGGGAGAGAGACAGACAGACAGAGACAGTGAGACAGAGAGTGAGAAAAAGGGGGAGAGACAGAGAGAGACAGAGAGAGAAAAAAGACAGACAGAAAGTGAGAGACAGACAGACAGAGAAAGGGAGAGACAGACAGACAGACAGACAGAGAAAAAGACAGACAGACAGAGAGAGACACACACAGAGAGAGCCGGGGGTTGGGGGAGGGTAGGGTGGGGGAGGGGAGTTAGAATTATCTCGGTGAAGAAGACAGTGGATAGAGTGTGTGTGTGTGTGTGTGTGTGTGTGTGTGTGTGTGTGTGTGTGTGTTAATGTAACTGAGACACTGTGACAAACACAAACACGGCTGACCATCTCACCCAACACCACTGAGCTTCTCTGTTTACGCAGTTGTCTACATATCCCCCTCCCTCCAGCCCCCCTCCCCGGACACACACACACACACACACAACACACAACACACACACACACAAACACACACACAAACACACACACACACACACACAGCACACACACACACACAACACACACACACACACATCAACACACACAAACACACACACAACACAAACAAAACAAAAAAACACAACACAAGCACAAACCACAACAACACACACACACACACACACACACAAACCCACACTCACACACAAACACACACACACACACACACACACACACACACACACACAAACACACACACAACACACACACAACCACACACAACCACACACACACTCACACAAGCAACACCACAACACACTACCTAATAGTTACATACAAAAGGCACGTCACAATAGCTCTAAACACACCACCACAACACTGCTATCCAATTTAGTTTACATCAAAAGGGCACTCTCAAAGTACCAACCACAAACACAGCATCAATTAGTTTTACTATACAGGCATGCTATAGCTCAAACACCCAACAGCAATCAGGCCTTTTAGTGTTACTATTATGTATGCAATATGCTCTAAACCCCTGTTTGATTGGTTGTGTTGGTGATGTCTGTCTTGTGTGTGTGTTTGTTTGTTTGTAGGGCTGTCTCTAGTCTAAAACACACCACAAACACAGCTATCCTAATTTAGTTTTACTATACAGAAGGGGCACGTCTCAATAGCTCTAAAACACACCACAAACACAGCTATCCTAATCAACAAGTCCAAAACTTACTTGTTATCACCACTTCAGTACACCACAGCTCCTAATTAGAATAAACGGGGCACCCAACACTTCTCAAACCGACCACGGGAAGCAATACCAAATCAACAAGTCTGACTGTAGTTGTATCACACTTCAGGGGACTTCCACTTCAAAGACACAAGGACGAGCAGAGCGCTTCAGCTCACTTGTGAGAGGGTCATTGGTGGTAAAGTGGCGGTTTTTGAGTATGGTATAGGGGGCGTTACTGAGAGATTATAGGTTGTTGGTAATTTCTAAGTTGGGCTTTGGTTGATAATTGTAAAAAAGGGGATGAGGTTTTCTTTCAATTTTTTGTTCAAACAGGCTTTGTTTGCTGTGAAGTGTTGTGTGTGTGTGCGTTTGTGTGCGTGGTGTAAACGTGGAAATTACTCTGCTGGGATGTAGTTATGTTTCAATGATTTTACTACAGTTGAACATATTACAGTTTGTAAGAAGACAACCAAAAAGTGTGATGTTTAAAATGAAAAGTGATATAATATCATAAGGCTTTGCGCTCTCTATTCAAAGCTGTAGAGATAGAAAATATTATAAAACAAAACCCCCCAAACACGTAAATGTTTCCCTGTATACAAATTTATCTTCACAAAAACGTGACAAAAGAAACTAAGAATTTATTATAGCAAAAAATGTTTTGTATAACAAAAAAAATAATAATACTGTCAAAAGAGTGATGGTCAGTAATATCAGATCAAGTGCCAAGACTTAGAAGAGAAAGACAAAAAATAAAATAAACAGTAAAGCAGGAAAAGAGGCTTCATTCTCTATTTGCTGAGGCGTCACTGGTTCGTCAATCCATATCGCACCCATCTGCCAACAATGTTTGACCAGCAGCGTAAACAACGTGGTTTGTTTGCCTTATTAAAATTAAAGCCAAATTTAGAGAGCAAAAAAACAACAAACGATAGCACGAGAAAAGAGTCAAGTTAAAGAAGAACACACAACAACACAGCATACGACACAACGATGCCACAACACACACACACACAGACAACCCAACAACGACAGTTAAAAATTTTTGTCTTACTGTTTACACAAGAGAAAAGGAGGGGAGAAATTTAACGAAGAATGAAGAAGAAGAATGAAGTAGAGGAGGAGTGGAAGAAGAAAAAACAGGGGAACGCAAAGAAAAAGGGAAAGAGCAGGAGGCGCGGAGCGAGCAGAAGAGAAGGGTCAGGGGGGGGAGAGGGGGGGGGGGAAGAGGAGAGGGGGGATTGGAGTAGGGGTGAAGGGGGCGTGACGGAGAAGATGGGGTGGAGGGTGAGGTGGGGGGGGGGAGTTAAGGGTGGGGTGGGGTGGGGTGGGGTGCAAGGTGGAAGTGTGTAAAGGAGGAGGGTGAGGTGGAGGGTTCGTTTCAAGTTCGTGTGGTGCTGTTCATGTGACAGCTGTGTGTGTGTGTGTGTGTGTGTGTGTGTGTGTGTGTGTGCGTGTGTGTGTGTGCGTGTGTGTGTGCGTGTGTGTGTGTGTGTGTATGTGTGTGTGTGTAACTACAGTTGACATATTGAGTGTTGTCAAGGGAAGAAACCAAAAGTGTAATGGTTAACAACATGAAAATGATAATACAATAGGACATTTTGAGTCTCATTACAAGCTGAGGGTAACAAAATATAAAACAAACCCCAAACACGAACGATTGTGTTCCTCGTAAATACAAGAATTATATCTTCACAAGAAAAGCTGACGAACAGGAGGAACCACTGGGTGTGGAAGCATTTTATTTATAGAAGGATGAAAAATTGTTTTTTAAAAAAAATTAAAATAATAATAACATCAAGGAAGAGTATGCACTGTGTCATGTCCTTTTACTCTTAAACGTGGGAATGTGCAGCCAACGAACTTAGAAGAACGAAAGACGGAAAGAAAGAAAGAAGAAGAAGAAGAGAAGAAGAAGAAGTATCCGTATCAGTATCAGTATCAGTATCAGTAGCTCAAGGAGGCGTCACTGCGTTCGGTCAAATCCATATACGCTACACCACATCTGCCAAGCAGATGCCTGACCAGCAGCGTAACCCAACGGCGCTTTGTTAGGCCTTGAGAAAAAAAAAAGAAGTAAAGAAGAAGAAGCAAAAACAACAACAAACAAACAACAACGAGAAAAAGAGCAAGAAGAAGAAGAAAAACAACAACAACAGCGATAACGACGACAACGATGACAACAACAACAACAACAACAGCAGCAGCAGCAGCAGCAGCAGCAGCAACAACAACAACAACAACAACAACAACAACAACAACAACAACAACAACAACAACAACAACAACAACAACAACAGTGAGAAAAATAAGTTTTTAGTTTCTGTTACTGTTTCAAGCAAAAAGAAGAAAGAGAAGGAGGAGAAGAAGAAGAAGAAGAAGAAGAAGAAGAAGAAAGAGGAGGAGGAGGAGAAGAAGAAGAAAGAGGAGGAGGAGAAGGAGAAGAAGAAAGAGGAGGAGGAGGAGGAGAAGAAGAAGGGGGAGAAGGAGGAGGAAGAGGAGAAGGAGGAAGAGAAGAAGAAGGAGGAAGAGAAGAAGAAAAAGGAGGAGGAGGAGGAGAAGGAGGAGGAGGAGGAGGAGGAGGAAAACATATCTGTGTAGAGCAAGGACTGTAACCGTCACACTGATGTCTCAGGTCAGTGCCCCCGCCCCCCACCCCCCCTCAACCCCTCCCCCCCCCACACACACACCTCCCCCACCCCCACTTCATCATCAGCCAGCTGCTGCCACACAGTCCTCCCTTCTCCCCATCCACAGGTGCAACTGCAGCGTCCTGCACATGGCTTTTCTGCCTGGCCTGAAGGGCTTTGTGCTGTTGTGCTGTGCTGTGCCGTGCCGTGCCGTGCCGTGCCGTGCCGTGCCGTGCCGTGCCGTGCCGTGCCGTGCCGTGCCGTGCCGTGCTGTGCTGTGCTGTGCTGTGCCGTGCCGTGCCGTGCCGTGCCGTGCCGTGCCGTGCCGTGCCGTGCCGTGCCGTGCTGTGCTGTGTTGTGTTGTGTTGTGTTGTGTTGTGTTGTGCTGTGCTGTGCTGTGCTGTGCTGTGCTGTGCCGTGCCGTGCTGTGCTGTGCCGTGCCGTGCCGTGCCGTGCTGTGCTGTGCTGTGCTGTGCTGTGCTGTGTTGTGCCGTGCTGTGCCGTGCTGTGCTGTGCTGTGCTGTGTTGTGCCGTGCTGTGCTGTGCTGTGCTGTGTTGTGCTGTGCTGTGTTGTGCCGTGCTGTGCTGTGCTGTGCTGTGCTGTGCTGTGTTGTGCCGTGCTGTGCTGTGCTGTGCTGTGCTGTGCTGTGTTGTGCCGTGCTGTGCCGTGCTGTGCTGTGCTGTGTTGTGTTGTGTTGTGTTGTGCTGTGTTGTGGTGTGTTGTGCTGTGCTGTGCTGTGCTGTGTTGTGCTGTGCTGTGCTGTGCTGTGTTGTGTTGTGCTGTGTTGTGTTGTGTTGTGTTGTGTTGTGTTGTGTTGTGCTGTGTTGTGTTGTGCCGTGCTGTGCTGTGCTGTGCTGTGCTGTGCTGTGTTGTGTTGTGTTGTGCTGTGCTGTGTTGTGTTGTGCTGTGCTGTGCTGTGTTGTGTTATGCTGTGCTGTGCTGTACTGTGCTGTGTCGTGTCGTGTCGTATCGTCGTTGAAATTGCTTAGGGAGAGCGCGTCGCTACAGTGAGACCCCCCACACCACCCCAACCCCATTTCTTTTTAGTGTATTCGTTTTCGTACTTCCACAGAATTTTGCAAGACACAACCATGTTTTCTTGCCGTGGGTTCTTTTTACGTGCGCCAAGTGTGTGATACACGTGGGACCTCGGTTTATCGTCTCTTACGATTGACTAGCGTCCAGACCTACACTGGAGGTGTGTAGGGAAAGGGGTGAAAACACTGACGAGTGTAGAATTCGAACCTCTGCGCTGAGATTCTCTCGCCACTTGGCCAACACTTAACTGTCGTGTACAGGACGGGGACAGGCTAAGTTCATGCACGATCCATCTCCCTAGTCATACGGATGAGACGATCAAACCGAGGTCCCGTGCGTAGCATGCAGCTAGCGCACGTTAAAGAACCCACTGCGGCAAGAGAGTTATGTCCCTGGCAAAATTCTGTTTATCCAGACTCCACTTTGACAGTAAGACAAATACACTTGCTGACAGAAGAAGAAGAAGGAGTAGGAGGAGGAAGAGGAGGAGGAGAAGAAGAAGAAGGGGGAGGAGGAGGAGAAGAAGAAGAAGAAAGAGGAGGAGGAGGAGAAGGAGGAGGAAGAGGAGGAGGAAGAGGAGAAGAAGAAGAAGTAGAAGAAGAAGGAGGAGGAGGAGGAGGAGA
>NC_134891.1:27832884-27835384 GCF_041734735.1 Babylonia areolata
TGTGGGTGTGAATGTATGAGTGTTTATGCGTTTATGAATATGTACTTATTTGACACACACACACACACACACAGAAAGAGTGAGGCAGGCAGACAGACACACAGACGTACAGACAGACAGATGAGGGACGGACAGACAGACAGATGAGGACAGGCAGAAAGACACCGACACAGACACACGCACCAACAACGTACGCAAGAAGCATCAGAACAACCTCAGCTATACAGTGTTCCCTTCTAAATGGAGTGATGGCCTAGAGGTAACGCGTCCGCCAAGGAAGCAAGAGAATCTGAGCGCGCGGGTTCGAATCACGGTACAGTCGCCAATATTCCCCTCCCCCCCCTTTCCCCCTCCACTAGACCTTGAGTGGTGGTCTGGATGCTTAGTCATTCGGATAACCGTGGTCCCGTATGTGCAGCATGGCACTTAGCGCACGTAAAAGAACCCACGGCAACGAAAGGGTTGTCCCTGGCAAAATTCTGTAGAAAAAATCCACTTCGATAGGAAAAAAAAACCAAATCAAACTGCACGCAGGGAAAAATAACACACACCCCCCCCCCCTCCCCCTCCCTCCACCTCCCGTAACAGGAACATGGACAGCGTATTATAAAAAATAAAATAAAGTAAAATATTTTTTTTTCTTAAAAACGAAGAAAAAAGTTGGCGATAGCAACAGGTGGGCACCGGCTGTTCAATACAGTACACGTCTGTCGCTTGTCAGTATCGATCATGTCATTCTTTATCACTGTGTTCTATTGTCATCATCTTTATGACTGTGTTCTATTGTCATCATCTTTATGACTGTGTTCTATTGTCATCATCTTTATGACTGTGTTCTATTGTCATCATCTTTATTACTGTGTCTTATTGTCATCATCTTTATGACTGTGTTCTATTGTCATCATCTTTATGACTGTGTTCTGTTGTCATCATCTTTATTACTGTGTCTTATTGTCATCATCTTTATGACTGTGTTCTATTGTCATCATCTTTATTACTGTGTTCTATTGTCATCATCTTTATGACTGTGTTCTATTGTCATCATCTTTATCACTGTGTTCTATTGTCATCATCTTTATGACTGTGTTCTATTAACATCATCTTTATTACTGTGTTCTGTTGTCATCATCTTTATTACTGTGTTCTGTTGTCATCATCTTTATTACTGTGTTCTATTGTCATCATCTTTATTACTGTGTTCTGTTGTCATCATCTTTATGACTGTGTTCTATTGTCATCATCTTTATGACTGTGTTCTGTTGTCATCATCTTTATTACTGTGTTCTATTGTCATCATCTTTATGACTGTGTTCTGTTGTCATCATCTTTATGACTGTGTTCTATTGTCATCATCTTTATTACTGTCTTATTGTCCTCATCTTTATGACTGTGTTCTGTTGTCATCACCTTTATTACTGTGTCTTATTCTCATCATCTTTATCACTGTGTTCTATTGTCATCATCTTTATCACTGTGTTCTATTGTCATCATCTTTATCACTGTGTCTTATTGTCATCATCTTTATGACTGAGTCTTATTGTTGTCATCATCTTTATGACTGTGTTCTATTGTCATCATCTTTATGACTGTGTTCTATTGTCATCATCTTTATGACTGTGTTCTATTGTCATCATCTTTATGACTGTGTTCTATTGTCATCATCTTTATTACTGTGTCTTATTGTCATCGTCTTTATGACTGTGTTCTATTGTCATCATCTTTATGACTGTGTCTTATTGTCATCATCTTTATTACTGTGTTCTGTTGTCATCATCTTTATCACTGTGTTCTATTGTCATCATCTTTATGACTGTGTTCTATTGTCATCATCTTTATTACTGTGTTCTATTGTCGTCATCATCTTTATTACTGTGTTCTATTGTCATCATCTTTATGACTGTGTTCTATTGTCATCATCTTTATTACTGTGTCTTATTGTCATCATCTTTATTACTGTGTTCTATTGTCATCATCTTTATGACTGTGTTCTATTGTCATCATCTTTATGACTGTGTCTTATCGTCATGTGTCTCAGTCAGACATGAGCATTGTAGTTCTCTCTCTCTCTCTCACTCTCTCTCTCTCCCCCATCTCTCTGTCTCTCTCTGTTGATGTCTGTCTATCTGTCTGTCTCCACCACCCCACACCCCCGCTCTCTCTCTCTCTCTCTCTCTCTCTCTCTCTCTCTCTCTCTCTCTCTCTCTCTCTTCTCCCATGATCATGTGTGCGGATTCCATGCGCGTGTATTTTGTGCGTGCGTTTGAGTTGGTTCTGAACCCATCCCATAACCCCAAAACACGTAACAGAAATGATACACACACACACACACACACACACACACACACACACACACACACACACACACACACACACACACACACACACAGAGAGAGAGAGAGAGAGAGAATTATATATATATATATATAGAGAGAGAGAGAGAGAGAGAGAGAGAGAGAGAGAGAGAGGACGATAACGATGTTTTAGTCAAGAAAAGACATGG
>NC_134891.1:27850384-27852884 GCF_041734735.1 Babylonia areolata
GCAGAGGGAGGGTGGTGGTGGTGGTCGTACACAGACATGTCGGCATGAAAAGATGTCAGCGTGTCAGTGTTGTCAGTGGCATAGAAAAGACTGGGAGAGGCTGGCAAAAATAAACCAGAAGGAGATGATTCACGTCCACTTGCCTTTTTCTCCTGGTTCAGTCTGTATTCTTCGGCTTTCCTCGTGTCTCTGTTGATCTGTGACGGACACTTTCGGCGATACACAGCAGCACTGTAGTCTTCAGCTTGTGCAACAGGGGGCCGACCGGTACTTGTCATTCTGAGAACGACGACAGTTTGATCGCCTCTGCCTTCCATTTTAAAAGAGGACAGTCTCATGTCCTGCAGCATAACATTTAGCATGCTTTCCAGTGTCGATGGGAGTCCTTCAACAGGCATGTTGGGCAAAATCTTCACAAAAACTGAAATAATTTACTATGCTGGAGTTCGGAGCGTCTTGCTGGCTAGCCAAGCAAGGGAAGCTACCCCATATATCCAAGTCAAGCCACTGGTGCAGACAGACATTGTGGTGCAGAAATGTGTGAGCTGGACGAAATTGGCACGGCTCTCACGCCCCCAAAACACGAACATCATTGACCCAGATGTGGACAGTTCTCAACATGACAGTGAACTTTCTGAACAGAAGCATGTTGATGTTCCGCCAGATGTCTGCCGACAGATTATGTCTTGTCTTGAGGAGTCGGCTAAGAAAATGGACAGTTTATTTAATACGTTTAAAGACACAAATCCAAACGCTTGCAAAAGTGCTAGAAATGGAAATCCTGATCTCGATATATCATGATTAGTTTCGCTGTGTGATTCCTTTTCACTTGCCGACCTATTTGAAAACAAAGATTGTGATTGTACAGACTTTGTATGATACTAATTATAATTAATCGCATGACGTGGATTCCATGTTTTGATCGAGTGTACAGCGCGTCACTTCTCATATTTCGTTACGTTTCTGACATGTACACCCCCTTCCCCACCCTGCCCCCTTGTGAATGGGCAAAGCGAGCCTGAAAACAATAAATCATTCGTTCGTTCGTTCGTTCTTTCTCTGTCTCTGTCAAACATCTTTGTGTGGTTTTGTTGGGAAAACCAAAAGGGAGACACAGAAAGAAATAGATGGAAATCATCAGCAATGTCAGTTGTGGAATATTTTTCACATGGTCTTTCATTTCTCGACAGGCATTGTCAACCGGAGACACCTAAACCCAATGTGCTAAGTCTCCACATCAAACTTTGTCACTAGTCTTCAGAGCGAACATTTCTACCAAGAGAGGATGCTGGTGATTATGATGATGTTGTTGATGATGATTATCATAATCACGATGATAAAGATCTCCACAGGAGTGTGTGTGTGTGTGTGTGTTTCTGTGTGTGTGTGTGTGTGTGTGTGTGTGTGTGTGTGTATGTGTGTATGTATGTGTTTATGTGTGTGTGTGTGTGTGTGTGTGTGTGTGTGTGTGTGTGTGTGTAAGTATTTAAATGTGTCTATATCTATCTATCTATCTATCTATCTATCTATCTATCTATATATATGTGTGTGTGTGTGTGTGTGTGTGTGTGTGTGTGTGAGTGTGTGTGTGAGTGTGTGTGTGTGTATGTACGAGTGTGTGTGTATGTGTATGTCTGTATGAGTGAGTGTGTGTGTGTGTGTGTGTGTATGTATGTATGTCTGTATGAGTGAGTCTGTGTGTGTGTGTGTGTGTGTGTGTGTGTATGTATGTCTGTATGAGTGAGTCTCTGTGTGTGTGTGTGTGTGTGTGTGTGTGTGTGTGTGTGTGTGTGTGTGTGTGTGTGTGTGTGTGTGTGTGTGTGTGTGTGTATGTGTGTGTGTGTGTGTGTGTGTGTGTGTGTGTGTGTGTGTGTGTGTGTGTGTGGTCCTTGACGTGTCGACCCCGGACAGGCCTCATTGACCGTTGACCATGAAGGAAGGACAGATCGCAACGAGTGGTCACTAGTGGTCACTTCCCTGACAGCACAGTGTGCATGGTGTGTGCTGCTGACCACGGTCATCTTCAGCCACACACCCGCTTCACCCTTCAGCTGTCCGGTCACCCTCTGTGACACCACTGTAATTTGTACTTATATTTCTTTTTATCACAACAGATTTCTCTGTGTGAAATTCAGGCTGCTCTCCCCCAGGGACAGCGCGTCGCTACACTACAGCGCCGCCCATTTTTCCTGCGTGCAGTTTTATTTGTTTTTCCTATCGAAGTGGATTTTTCTACAGAATTTTGCTAGTAACAACCCTTTTATTGCCGTGGGTTCTTTTACGTGCGCTAAGTGCATGCTGCACACACGGGACCTCGGTTTATCGTCTCATCCGAATGACTAAGCGTCCAGACCACCACTCAAGGTCTAGTGGAGGGGGAGAAAATATCGGCGGCTGAGCCGTGATTGGAACCAGCGCGCTCAGATTCTCTCGCTTCCTAGGCGGACGCGTTACCTCTAGGCCATCACTCCACTGTAGTAGTAGTAGTAGTAGTAGTAAT
>NC_134891.1:27860384-27862884 GCF_041734735.1 Babylonia areolata
GCAGCAGCATCTATGTCAGGCTCACGATGAAGACATCCTTACGTCTCCCCCATCATACTGCCCTGACACATCTCAGCATTGATGGAGAGGACATTGGAATGTCCTGTTCTGTGACTGAAGGTGTGAGACAGTCAGTTGATCGACTGTTCTCGACTCCAACCATCAGAACAGCAGAGGAGGTAACTGCTGTCCCGACTATCCGGGCTAGAACTTAATCACAGTGGAGAGTTGTCTTGCCCTAGGTACATCCCCCACTCTCTCGGCCAAGAGGGATTTTTTGGACAGTCGGTGATGGGGATGGTTCCTAAAGGCCCACCAGCCCCCAAGGCTGCAGCGCTAAGAGCCAGTGCAATTTTGCCTCCTAGTTTTGAGAGTCGTAGTCGACGGGCGCAATAGCCGAGTGGTTAAAGCGTTGGACTGTCAATCCGTGAAGGTCCCGGGTTCGAATCACGGTGACGGCGCTTGGTGGGTAAAGGGTGGAGATTTTTACGATCTCCCAGGATCAACATATGTGCAGACCTGCTAGTGCCTGAACCCCCTTCGTGTGTATATGCAAGCAGAAGATCAAATACGCACGTTAAAGATCCCGTAATCCATGTCAGCGTTCCGGGTGGGTTATGGAAACAAGAACATACCCAGCATGCACACCCCCGAAAACGGAGTATGGCTGCCTACATGGCGGGGTAAAAACGGTCATACACGTAAAAGCCCACTCGTGTGCATACGAGTGAACGCGGGAGTTGCAGCCCACGAACGCAGAAGAAGAAGAAGAAGAGAGTCGTAGTCCTTCAGAAAAAGACTAAGCTGTAAATGATTTCCCCGAGCAATAGAAAAACCATTGATCGTACAGTTCTCACACTGCTGTGACGTTGGTATTGATACCGATACTGCTGGCTGGCCGGCCGTTATAATTATTGTCTTTATTGGCTGTATTGTTTTGTATTGTGGCAGTTAGTATTGATTGTCGTTTGGTTTTGTATTGGTTTTGTGTGTGTCTGGCAAAACTTCGCCTTGCTGCTTTTCTTTTTTTTTTTCTTTTTTTTTTGTTTTGTCTGTGTGTTTGTTTCTGTCTTTCTGTCTGTCTGTCTGTCTGTCTCTCTCCCCCTCTCTCTCCCTCTCTCTCTCTCTTCTCTTCCTCTCTCTCTCTCCCTCCCTCTCTCTCTCTCTTCTCTTCCTCACTCCCGTCTCGATATCCAACCCCCTCCTCCTCCATTATTGCGCCATTTTTGTTACAAGTTGATATGAGCTTTACTGTCAAAGAATAAAGTACAAGATCAGCAACCTATGTTATAAATGTATTCACAAATCTGCCCCTTCCTATCTCTGTGGCTGCCTTCACCTCTACACTCCATCTCGCTCTCTACGATCGGCTTCGGATCCACTCTGTTTACGCATACCCAGATTCAAACACTCTACTGTTGGACGCTGTTCTTTCTCTGTCTCTGGACCTTGCAGTTGGAATGAACTTCCTCTTTCGCTTCGTCAGGTCTCCACACTCAGCTCTTTCAAGTCTGGCCTTAAAACCCACCTCTTCCCAAAATAGCCTCCCTTCCCTGCCTCTTCCTTGTCTTCAGTTTCTCCAGTTTTAGGGTTATGCGTGCGTGAGAATGACTGGTGCGAAAGCGCTTTGATTTGTCTCTGCACAAGATTCAACGCTCTATAAATATCATTTATCATTTTTCAACAGCGGGGGCTGTTGCAAGGGAAGTTACCATAGACATTTGTCGCGCGGGGAAGACATCAAGAGTTGTGTACCTTGGGTAACGATGAACTGACTCCGGGACATTCTCCAAGTTTCCTGAAGGACAGATTTTCAGTCGTTGGGAAGACAAGTGTATGTAAAAGCGCGCTTGCTTGCTTGTGTGTGTGTGTGTGTGTGTGTGTGTGTGTGTGTGTGTGTGTGTATGCATGCGTGTGTGTGTGTGTGTGTGTGTGTGTGTGTGCCGCAGACGCCTTCAAATAAAGAAAAGATTTCAATGCGATGTCAATAACAACAACAATGATAACGACAACAACAAGAACAATAACATGAGCAACTACTGCCGAAGGAAGGAAGTAGAGAAGGAAGGAAGGAAGGGGAGAAGGAAGGAAGGGGAGAAGGAAGGAAGGAAGGGAGAAGGAAGAAAGGAAGGATGGATGGATGGATGGAAGGAAAGAAGGAAGGAAGAAAGGAAGGAAGGAAAGAAGGAAGGCAGGCAGGAAGGAAAGAAAGAAGGAAGGAAGGAAGGAAGGAAGGAAGGAAGGAAGGAAGGGGAGAAGGAAGGAAGGAAGGGGAGAAGGAAGAACGGAAGGATGGATGGATGGAAGGAAAGAAGGAAGGAAGAAAGGAAGGAACGAACGAACGAAGGAACGAAGGAAGGAAAGAATGAACGAAGGGTGCATGGAAGGAAAGAAGGAAGGCAGAAAGAAAGGAAAGAAGGAAGGCAGAAAGGAAGGAAGGAAAGAAGAAAGGAAGGAAGGAACGAAGGAAGGAAAGAAGGAAGGCAGGAATGAGGGAAGC
>NC_134891.1:27872884-27887884 GCF_041734735.1 Babylonia areolata
CTTTTGTCTTACCTCGTCTTATCCTGTCCTGTAGTACCAGCCGCAGCCACAGAGAACAGACCACCCTTGACATTGTCAAGGCGTCTGGCATGATGATAGATGTATAACAGTCAGTCGTTTCCGACTATGACCATCAGAACACAGCAAGAGGAGGTAACTGCTGTCCCGACTATCTGGGCTAGAACTGGATTCAAGTGGGGAGTGTCTTGCCCAAGTTACATCCCCCACTCTCTCGGCCAGGAGGGTTTTAGGACAGTCGGTGTTGGGGATGGTTCCCAAAAGGCCAGCTAGCCCCCAAGGCTGAAGTACGGGCTCTGACAGAAAACTGAGAAACTGGTGTTCACAATTTATTAACCCTTTCACCGCCAGTCAATTTAGAGTACAAAATTTCCTTGTGGTATTGACACAGAAAAGACAGTGGCTAAGAATAGCTGGGGATTCCCCCTCCGATGTATAGAAAATACGGCCTATCCTACCACCGAACATTAAGAGCAGTAGGTTCATGGATAACAGACCAATGAATGGTCACCTTTCAGTAACATGGGTCCTCTACCACGCCTGTGCATAAATGCGAGCTTGGCGGTGAAAGGGTTAACGATGGTGTCTCTTGTGTTGGTCTTTCTATGAGTTCGCTGAGGTTTGCGAAGCGTGACTCTAAAAAAAAAAATCTTCTTTTAGTTCTGTGATTCGCTCTCTATGTGTCTATCACTTCGCTATATTTCATTGTAATCTCTCTCTCTCTCTCTCTCTCTCTCTCTCTCGTGTGTATGTTAATGTTTTATGCAAACCTAGGCTAGGCTCACAAGGCGTTGGGTTTTGGCGAAAACCAGGCATCTAGACTACTCTTCTTTTTTTTCTTACAGTAGATGTGGTGTACCGTTTATGGATCAGCCCGCACACTTTGACACCTCCTCGAAACTGGAAGTAACGTCATACGGGCGCAGTAGCCGAGTGGTTAAAGCCTTGGGCTTCCAATCTGAGGGTCCCGCGTTCGAATCTGAGTAACGGCGCCTGGTGGGTAAAAGGGTGGAGATTTTTCCCGATCTCCCAGGTCAACATATGTGCAGACCTGCTTAATGCCTGCTTAATACACGAGTGGGCTTTTACGTGTATGACCGTTTTTACCCCGCCATGTAGGCAGCCATACTCCGTTTTCGGGGGTGTGCATGCTGGGTATGTTCTTGTTTCCATAACCCACCGAACGCTGACATGGATTACAGGATCTTTAACGTGCGTATTTGATCTTCTGCTTGCATATACACACGAAGGGGGTTCAGGCACTAGCAGGTCTGCACATATGTTGACCTGGGAGATCGTAAATATCTCCACCCTTTACCCACCAGGCGCCGTCACCGTGATTCGAACCCGGGACCCTCAGATTGACAGTCGAACGCTTTAACCACTCGGCTATTGCGCCCGTCTGTGCCGGGAGACAACTCTTGTTGTTGCCTGCCATGGGTTCTTTTGTCTGTGCGCCAAGTGCATGTTGCACACGGGGCCTCGGTTTATCGTCTGACCCGAATGACCAGAGGCTCAGTTTACTTGTTTTTTTTTTGTTTTGTTTGTTGTTGTTGTTTCAGTCAAGCTTGAGAGCGGGATTCGAACCCAGACCCTCACGGACACTGTGTGGGAAGGTGAGCATCTTAACCATTCTGCAACCTTCCGTCCATAAAACGAATATCAAAAAAAAAAAAAATAAATCAAAAATGGGGTGGGAGGGGGGCGCACAATAGGCCTACCTTAATGTTTGTATTAGTTACATGAATTAATATGTAACATTTTCATGTGGCCCGACGGGGTCTTCTGAAATAAACTTGTCTTGTCTTGTCCTGTCTTGTCTTGTCCCTTGGTGGTGGGTTCGAACCACCAACCTTTCTGTTAACAGCCGAATTCGCAAACCGAATGAGCCGCGCCAGAGACCGACTGTAACCAGTTGTCATCCAACTGTTCAGCCACGCTGACTTTTCTGTTTGATTGAAAAGCTTGTCCAAAGTTTTGCATCGAACAATCAAGAACAAATAGACCTGTGACCATGTGAGCCAACACAGGGATTTAATGGAAACGTGGAGTTTGGGTTGTGGAAAAGAATACTACAACAAATCATCATTAACTCTCTCCACACGAACGGCGAAAGAGACGACGTTAATAGCGTTTCACTCCAATTACCATCATCAAAATATTGCAAGTGGAAGGCTCTTATATTGAAGAGGTGAATGTTGACAAAGATACCACAATTCTGACGACGGAAGCTAAAGGTTGGGTCATCATTGAGACACCCACTGGACATCCGAGGTGTCTGTGTAGAGGAGAAGAGAGGACTGGCCGTACTGAGAGAGTTAAAAGCATCATCACAGACGGGACTATACATTTTCTTCTTCTGCTTCTCCTCAATAATGAAGAGTTGTAGATACATTTCGTGTTGCATGATCAAAACAAACAACAAGTCGTTCTGTTGACAATTACAACGAACGCTCCCAAACTTCAAAATGAACAAAAACGTTGATACTTACAGATCTCCCCTGTCATTACTATTGCTCCGTTTCTTTATCCTGATGTCAGGACAGTCCGTCTTTTTCGGCCATTTTGTTGACGGCAGCGGCGATGACGTCACATCATCATCATCATCATCCACGTCACGAAGCGGTGACACCCTAGCCCTGACCCCCCTCCCCAGCCGGTCCTCCTTAGCCCCGGCGTTTTTGAACCTGTCCTCCTCCTTCATCTCCACCTGTCTCCACCAGTTAGGAAGGCACTCCTTCCGGCTGGCTGAGGCCGGTGAGGTGTCCTACCGCCTGGACTCTGCTTCCGCCCGCAGGAACCAGCTCCCGGGGCACAGCTACAGGCAGTTCTGCATCGTCAACGTCACGGCTCAGGAGAGGATGGTGGTCAGGATCCGGCCCCTGCAGATGACCGTCCCCTGCTGCTCAGCCAGGTTCCAGGTGGATGACTATGCTGCCTCCTTCGTTGAAGTGTACCGGAAGGGGTGCGGGCCCCATTACAGAGACTACATCAGCAAGAGCAACGCTCTGACTCTAAGGTTCTTCCATCCAGGCGTCTACGCACCCCCCCCCCCACACACACACACACACACACACACACACACACACACACACACACACACACGTCTAATATCACTCAAAGTGTAAAGACGTTGAATTAAAGATAGAACGCGTACACACACACACACACACACACACACACACACACACACACACACACACATGTAAGCATTATGCACACGTACACATCAATACTTTTTCTTACCTTGTGGCACGCTTGAAAAGCTCCCTTGGATATGTTTGACAACTTGAGATTTTGCAATGGGTAGTGTTATGTGTCTGCTTTGCCTCCTAACTTGTTTCACTTCTATAAGAAAAAAATAATTAAAAAAAATAATAATCTCCTGTATACCATTCCAGTTTATGTATACATTCAGAATTGTAACCAGTTTATTGGCATGTGTCTATTTTAGAGCACGGTTATAAGCTTATCGTGCTGTGCTTTGATTATCTGTTGTGTTGCTGCGTTGATGTTTCTTTAAAAAAAAAAAAGAAAAAGGAACGTATCCTGAGACAGACTCTCTGTTTCAGTTTCAGTTTCAGCTTTCTCAAGGAGACGTCACTGCGTTCGGGCCAATCCATATACGCTACACCACATCTTCTAGACAGATGCCTGACCAGCAGCATAACCCAACGCGCTTAGTCAGGCCTTGAGTGCATGCGTATAATATTTTTTTTGTACACATCAGAGCTGATTCCTTTAACAGGGTTTTGCCAGAGGACAACACTGTAGTTGCCGTGGGTTCTTTTACAGCGCGCTAAGCACGTGTTACACACGGGACCTCGGTATATCGACTCATCCAAATGACAAGGAGCTCAGTTTGATTTTTCAGTCTAACTTGAGAGAAAGGGCGAGAGCGGGATTCGAACCCACACTCTCTATATCGGTAGATGCTTGTCTTAACCTTCTTCTTCTTCTTCTTCTAGGTTCGTGGGCTGCAACTCCCACGTTCACTCATATGTGCACGAGTAGGTTTTAAGTGTATGACCGTTTTTACCCCGCCATGTAGGCAGCCATACTCCGTTTTCGGGGGTGTGCATTCTGGGTATGTTCTTGTTTCCATAACCCACCGAACGCTGACATGGATTACAGGATCTTTAACGTGCGTATTTGATCTTCTGCTTGCGTATACACACGAAGGGGGTTCAGGCACAAAGCAGGTCTGCACATATGTTGACCTGGGAGATCGGAAAAATCTCCACCCTTTACCCACCAGGCGCCGTCACCGTGATTCGAACCCGTGACTAACTGCAACCTTTCTCCTCAAGGATCTAGGGTTTTTTTTCTCTCCCAGCAGATGTGGTGTAGCGTATATGGATCTGTCGGCCCGCTCTGACACCTCCTTAAAACTGGAAACTGAAACCGAATAAAGTTTAGAAATGAACAAACAATTAGTCATAGGTATGAAATGATTAACAAATAGTAAAGAGTGGTGACTCTCTCCATAAAGTTTGTTTTTTTTCTCAAGGCCTGACTAAGCGCGTTGGGTTACGCTACTGGTCAGGCATCTGCTTGGCAGATGTGGTGTAGCGTATATGGATTTGTCCGAACGCAGTGACGCCTCCTTGAGCTACTGAAACTGAAACTTTTTTTTTTTTTTTTTTTTTTAACAGGTTCAACGTCAACAGCTTTGCGGAGGATGTGGTCGTCAGACTGAGTATGACGTCACATCGGGACGAAAGGCCTGTGTTGGAAGTGGTCTGGACTTCGGCCTTTCAAGGTGTGTGTGTGTGTGTGTGTGTGTGTGTGTGTGTGTGTGTGTGTGTGTGTGTGTGTGTGTGTGTGTGTGTGTGTGTGTGTGTGTGTGTGTGTGTGTGTGTGTGTGTTTGTGTGTGTGTGTGTGTATGTCTGTGTGTGTGTGTGTGTGTGTGTGTGTGTGTGTGTGTGTGTGTGTGTGTGTGTGTCTGTGTGTGTCTGTGTGTGTCTGTGTGTGTCACGGCCTTTATTGAATAAAAAAAATATTCGTTCTCTCTCTCTCTCTCTCTCTCTCTCATTTTCTCTCTCTTTTTCACTGTGTGTGTGTGTGTGTGTGTGTGTGTGTGTGTGTGTGTGTGTGCGTGTGTGCGTGCGCGTGCGTGAGTGTTTGTAAGAGTAACGTGCGCATTGATACATTGTTCACACTATTCGATTCATTATCTATTATTTCTCTTTGTGGCCCGCTCTTTTGTAATGGGTCGGAGGCCAAACATAAACCAATGTCTTGTCTGTCTGTCTCTGTCTCTGTCTGTCTCTGTGTCTGTCTGTCTCTCTCTCTCCCTCATTTCTCCGCTTCAAAGATTCTCCTTTTCTTCAACTTTGTCAATGTTTCATAGAATGGAGAAGAATTCTCCACTCTTCGTTTTCTCCTCTTGTTTTTCATTACTCGACGAGGCAACTTAAAGCGATGTCCCCGCATAAATCGACCTCGCTTTCATTGAATTGTCTCATCGGGTAAGTCGACATACCTCCATGGGCCCTTACTAAGCGGGGTCCTAAATGAGAAGAGGCGTACTGAACACGACCAAAGTGACTCGGCAGCAGTGCAGGGTCTCCTCTAGTGTGTGGCGTCCTGGTGACCTGTGGACTGAGCGGCGTGGGAGTAATGCCATTGAAACGGTGCACATGAGGGAGCAACAAAACCAGTCCCCCCTCCCATTTATATATATATATATATATGATTTTTTTTAAACTCCATGGCCCCGGTCTGCTGCATTCTTTCTCTCAATAAAAATCCATTGCTTCAAGTATGCCTTTAACATAACTATGGAATACAACAAGTTTGTGGAAAAATGGGCACTTTATAACTGTTTGATACAAGATAAAGCTATACAATGCTACCTTGGAACTTTGACATTGAACATATATTGTTTTGCTGTTATAGATTTGTCAGTACTTAGACCTTAATTATATGCTTACCCTATACTTTCTGATGCACAAAACATATAAATTCTGTATCTGTAAATCTTTGTCTGAATAAAAAATGTTTTAAAAAAAAAATCCATTGCTTAACTCGACTTTGTGTATGTAGACTCCTCGCATTCATCGAACTTTTTTGGTGGGTTTTGTTTTGTTTTGTTTTTTGGGGTTTTTTTGATTGTTTGTTGTTTTTTGTTGTTGTTGTTTTGTTTTTTGTTTTTTTGTTGCCTATCCCCATTTCTCTCAATAAGTTTTCTTCTTCATCTTCCTCTTCCTTGTTCGTGAAATTCCACTCGTGTGTAAGAGTAGGCTTTTACGTGTATGACCGTTTTGTTTTTACCCCCACCATGTAGGCAGCCATACTCCGTTTTCAGGGGTTGGGTGGGGTGGGGGTGTATACTGAGTGTGTTCTCGTTTCCATAACACCCTCCGAACAGCTGACATGGAGTACAGGATCTTTAACGTGCGTGTTTGATGTTAATTCTGCGTGCGTGTACATACGAGGAGGAGGGTTTATGCACTGGCGGGTCTGACCGGAAAAATCTCCACCCTCAGCTTACCAGATGCGTACAAACCGGGGTTCGAACTTGGAAAACCCGTGCAACAGTCCACAGCGATCTAACCATTTGCGCCACCGTATATGTCCCTCTGTAAGCACAGCCGACACTGGAGTCACGTCTCACACTGAAAACACCATTGTCGCAAAAAGGCTATTTTGTCCAAAACCGGTGAAGTGAAAAAAAACAAAAAAACGTTCCATTTATCACCTTGATCTAGAATGCATGAAACTACGACAATTCTGCCATTCCAAAGACCAGTTCACACAAATAATAATTAATAATTATTACATTCATATAGCGTTGAATCTTGTGCAGAGACAAATCAAAGCGCTTTCGCACCAGTCATTCACACGCATGCATAAACTGGAGAGGAGAAAAAAAAACAACTGAAGACAAGGAAGGGCAGGCAAGGGAGGCTATTTTGGGATGAGGTGGGTTTTAAGGCCAGACTTGAAAGAGCTGAGTGCGGAGACCTGACGAAGCGAAAGAGGAAGCTCATCCCAATTACAAGGTCCAGAGACAGAAAGAACGGCGGCCATGATATACATACACATCAACACACACACACACACACACACACACAGAGAGAGAAACACGCGCGCACGCACTTAAGCATGCATGCAAGCACCTGTGCGCAGCTGTCTGAATGATCTTTATTCTCTCTGAAGTAAACTTTAAGCTACATCTTGGTGTGTGTGGTTTGATGAAGACTGCAGAGTACTTGCTGGCGGTCTGGGGCAACAGAAGCTGAGGTTTAAAACTTTTCTATTTTGTATTAAAAAATAATAAAATTAAAAGAATGTCTTGGTATTTCCGTCCCGGCAGGTTACGTGCAGTCACCTGTGTTTGACGGACACACGGCACGACTCTCCGACAAGATGGACAGCTGGGCTAGACTGCACGTGCCTGACCTCCACAATGTCATGGTCAGCTTCCCGCACGTGGACATCGAAGCCTTCTGGCAGTGGGGCTGCGAGCTGCTGCAGACGCTTCACGTGTACACGTTCTCCTCCCGTCGGAACAGGAAGACTCTCTTGTGGAAGGTCTGCAACGCGCACGAACCGCCGCCCCCTTCCACGCTCACCACAGACGCAGTTTGGCTCCATTTTCTCTCTCTCACCAAAACGTCCATCACGACAGGTTTCCGCGTGTTTTTTTCTTTCCACAACCAATCGCAGACGCCGTTGCAACAACAAACCGCTGAAGAGACCACATGGAACTGCTCCGTTTCGTACTGGCCTCGGTTCAAGCATCACTTGGAGTGTAACCTGAAGATCGAGTGTGCCAGCAAGAAGGACGAGTCCCAGTGTGCCTACACCTCCCCTCGCTGTGGAGCAGGAATGATCGCTGTCGGGGACTCCTGCTATGTTTACGTCACCGCCAACGAAACTGTGACGTGGTACGAGGCGTCAATGCGGTGTTTACGTCACGGCGGCCACCTCGCCAGCCTCAACACCCCGCAGGAGTGGGGTGACGTCATGGGGGTCCTCACCCGTCGGCCCAACGTCATCATCTATTTGGGGTTGCAGTCAGCGCCGTCTACCGCCCCTCACATGTGCGTTGCGTTGAGAGTCCTTCACTGCCGTCGATAGAAACCTCAGTGCAGGTGTAATTCTAGGGTTTCATGTATTTAAAAAAAAAAAAAAAAATTAAAGCACACATTGAGTTTACTCCTTTACCCTCTGCTGTTCATTAATGGCGGCGAGTTGTATAAAATAGTGTTTAATCTGTTCGTTTCAGAAAAGATAATTGATTATGTGAGATAATAAACAGAAAGGCAACGTTTGGTAGCAGATAGATAGATAGATAGACTGACTGATTGATTGACTGATTGATTCATTGACTGATAGACAGACATTTTTTTTTTTTTTTTTTTTTTTTTTTTTGTCTGTAGTTACCTTTATTCTCTCAGTCGGCCATTACTCATTTATATCTGATTTGGTGTGTTTGTGAGAGGGGAAGGTACGGGAGTGGGGGTGGGGAGGCTTCAATCCTCACCTGGCATACTATGTTAACCCCTGATTGACGTCCTTTTTTTTTCCTTTCCACACAGTTACCACAACACGCTCAAGGAGGCGTCACTGCTTTCGGTCAAAATCCATATACGCTACACCACATCTGCCAAGCAGATGCCTGACCAGCAGCGTAACCCAACGCGCTTAGTCAGGCCTTGAGAAAAAATAAAATCCACATCAACATACTGTGTTAACTGGGGGGACCAGAAAGCAGTGACGCCTCCTTGAGCTACTGTGAAACTGCATGTTTGGTGTTTGCATATCTGTTATGCATATGTGGGTGTATGTGTGAATGTGCGTCTCCATGTTTTACATTTATTTGCTTATTTATCATCATTGTTGTCTTTTTTTTATTCTTTTTTTTATCATTATTATTACTTTTTAAAATAAAACTATTATTTATTTATTTATTCATTTATTAATCTATTTATTTATTATTAATTATTTATTTATTTATTTATGTACGCTTATAGTTGACTTCATCAAGTTTCTGCGCCTTATACATATTAGTAGTAGTAGTAGTAGTTCTTTATTTTATGTATTTATCTATTATTTATTCACCTTTTTTTTTCTTTTCTTTTTTCTCAAGGCCTGACTAAGCGCGTTGGGTTTCGCTGCTGGTCAGGCATCTGCTTGGCAGATGTGGTGTAGCGTATATGGATTTGTCCGAACGCAGTGACGCCTCCTTGAGCTACTGAAACTGAAACTGGATGGGGCTTTCCTTCTCACCTGCCGTAAAAATTAAAAAAATCCCTGATTGAGGTCTAATTTCTCTCCCCCCCCCCCCCCCCCCCCCCCCCCCCCCATTCAGTTACCACGACACACTGATGTGGATGGACCAGTCGGTGGCCTACTACCGCCAGGTGTTCAACATCACCACCAGACCCTTCTGCTCTGCCAGGACCCTGAGGGCCGCTGTCCTGCCAGAGTTATGGCTCTTGCATTCCCTCATGACCCTGCAGTGCAACATCCCCTTCACGAACACCTTCCTCTGCGAAATGCACCCCTCTGGTGAGGATGAGGGTGATGACGAACACCCTGACTCTACTTCTTCTTCTCTAGACACAGACCCTTCTTCTTCTTCTTCTTCTTCTTCTTCTGCTTCTTCTTCAAATGCAGACCATGTCCCCGTGACGACGACCGCCGCCACCACCATACCTGCACCTGAAGTCAGTTTGAACTCTTCCCGCGAAAGGAGAACTTTCACCGTGTGTCCCGCCGGTCACGTGACACATTCCTTCCTGTCATGTGACCGGCACAGCGCGTGCTGGCGGAGCTCGCGGGAAGACGGCGTCATGATGAGTGACATGATGAGGTGTCAGTTTCCCGCCGCTGAGCCGCTGCCACTATCGTCGTCGTCGTCGTCGTCTTCGCCCCAGCCGCCGCCGCCGCCGCCTGACTTCCGGTGCGTACAGGGCGGCGGGGCGGAGCGCGTGCCTTACAGCCTGGTGTGTGACTTCCGGCCTGATTGCGGGGACGGGAGTGACGAGGGCTTCTGCGTGTACCCGGCCTGCAAACCTCTGCTGCACTTCGACTGCGGAAACCGGCAGGTAGGTACCACTGGTTGTCCACCTGTGTGCTGGTTTAATCAAACAGTATTTTATTTGGATCATGTCACAAAACAGCACAGATATAGATGAACAGGACAACAAGAAAATATTATATAAAGTCCTGTCCTTTGTGTGTCTGTTTGTCTGTTCTGTATGTGTTTGTTTGTTTGTCTGTCTGTCTTTCTGTCTGTCAGTCTGTCTTTCTTCTTCTTCTGGCGACCGGCCGACTGAATGAATGAATGGATGAATAAATGAAAAACCCCAGGGTGCCGATTGTGCTGGCGACAATTGCAATAGATGGATGGATGGATGAATGGTTGGGAGAAAGAATGAATAAATAGTTCAACGAACAATTGAACGAACGAATGAGAGAAGGAAGGAAGGAGGGAGGGGAGAAAGGAAGGAAAGGAGGAAGGAAGGGAGGAAGGAAGGAAGGAAGGAAGGGAAGAAGGTAGGAAGGAAGGGATGTAGGAAGGAAGGAAGGGAGGGAGGAATGGAGGTAGGAAGGGAGGTAGGAAGGAAGGAAGGTAGGAAGGAAGGGAGGGAGGAAGGAAGGAAGGGAAGAAGGAAGGTAGGAAGGAAGGGAGGGAAGAAGGGAGGTAGGTAGGAAGGAAGGGAGGGAAGAAGGAAGGTAGGAAGGAAGGAAGGTAGGAAGGAAGGGAGGGAAGAAGGGAGGTAAGAAGGAAGGGAGGGAAGAAGGAAGGAAGGTAGGAAGGAACGTAGTAAGGAGGAAAGGAAGGAAGGAAGGAGGGAACGTACAAACGAACGAACAAACGAAATAACTGGTGTCCTGGCGGTGCCGTGCCGTGACGCACCGTGACGGTGCCATGACCGTGCCATGACGTGGCTGTGACAGTGCGTGTCCCGGTCAGCCCAGTGTGACGGGGTCCGGCAGTGTGTGAACGGGGTGGACGAGGCGGAGTGCTACCGGTCCAGGGTCAGTCTGGTGCTGCAGGCCACGCCCCCTCCCGCCTTGGTGCGCTTCACGGAGGATGGCCGCTTCACCCTTCATCCCCTTGGCAACTCCACCCATGGCAACTTCACCACCCTCCACCCACACCACCCAGGCAGCAGCAGAGGCAGCGCTAACAACAACGGGTCACAGAGCAGCACACAGTCGTCGTCCGTTCAGGATCCCGAACCCCATGTCTCTCCACCCCTCGCTTCCTCCGGGGCAGTGCTGTCCACTGCGGAGTTCTCAACGCCAGAGGAGACGCGCTGCCCGGAATCTCACTTCGCCTGCCCTCACAACAGCAAGGGGAGGCTGCCGGCCGGGTACTACTGCTACTACTACTGCCTGCCCGTGTACGTCAGGTGTAACGGGGTGTTCGACTGCCCGGGCCGGGAGGATGAAGATGGCTGTGCTGCTTACACCTGTCCGGGTCTGTATCGCTGTAGAGGTTCTCGGGTGTGCCTGCATCCCAGCCAGGTGTGTGACGGTGTCAGTCAGTGCCCCCAGCAGGACGATGAGCTGCTGTGTGACCTGGTCTGTCCTGACCTCTGCACGTGCTACGGGCTGGCTTTCTACTGCCACGCCCCCTTCCCGGCGGGGGACTATTCCCGGCTGCGTTTCCTGGACGCTTCTTGGAGTGGAACGACTCCTGGGCGGCTGCTGAACAACACCCTGCTGGTTCACCTGATCCTCAGATACTGCCGGTTGAAACGTGCCGACGGTTTGAACTTCCCCAGTCTGCAGATCTTAGACCTGAGTGACAACCAGATTCGGGATTTTCATCACGTTGGTTTGAGTTCGTTAGGCAACCTGAGAGAGCTGTCCCTCGCCTCTAACCCCGTACAGTTCAAATTCATGAAGAATTCAGACAGCAAGCTTTCGTATGTTCCGTCGGTGTTGAAGCTGGATCTGTCCCGTGTTCCGCTTGAAGTGTTGGATCCTACATTGCTGACGTTGTTCCCGAGCTTAAAGGTGCTGAACCTGTCCCACACACACCTACAGTCCGTGTCCTCACGAGGGCTACAGCCGCTCACTCACCTCCGCGTGTTGGACGTGCGGGGTTGCCCATTGACCTCCTTCCCTCGCAGGCTGTTCCGGGGCCTGAGCTCCCTTCGCACCGTGCACGCCGACAACTACAAGCTGTGCTGCCCGGCCATGCTGCCTGAAGGCTTCAACACCAAGCACTGCCACGCCCCCTTTGACGAGATCGCCTCCTGTGAAGACCTCCTCCGTTCCCACGTGTACCGCGTGGTGCTGGCGCTCTTCGCCTGCCTCGCCCTGCTGGGCAACCTGGCCACCTTCGGCTACCGGACCTTCCTGGAGCGGGCCAGCAGGCAGCAGAGCTACGGAGTCTTCGTGCATCACCTGTCTGTGTCGGACTTCTGCATGGGGGTCTACCTGGCGCTGCTGGGGGTGGCGGACAGGAGGTACCACGGGCGGTACGTATGGGAGGACGCCTCCTGGCGACAGAGCGCCGCCTGCCGGATGGCGGGCTTCGTGTCGCTGCTGTCCAGCGAGGTGTCCGTGTGTCTGGTGTGCGTCATCACCATGGACAGGCTGCTCGTGCTGCACTGTCCCTTCACGTCCCTCCGCTTCAACAAGACCACGGCTCATCTCACGTGCTGCGTTCTGTGGACGGCAGGACTGGTCGTCTCCGCCGTGCCTCTCCTACCTCCCTTGTCCCAGCGCTGGGGTCTGTACGGCCACAACGCCATCTGCGTGCCCCTCCCAGTCTCCAGACGGCGGGACCCCGGTCACACGTACTCGTTCAGCGTCATGGTGGTCTTCAACTTCGCCGTCTTCCTGTTGATCGCGCTGGGGCAGGGCGCCATCTACTGGGCGGTGCGTCGGAACAGTCTGGTGGCGGGGAGCCTGGGCAACAACAGCAGCAGCACGGGGCAGGGCAAGGACCTGACCATAGCGCGGAGACTGCTGACCGTGGCCATGACCGACTTCCTGGGCTGGTTCCCGGTCAGCGTCATGGCGCTGCTGGCCTCTGCTGGGTACAGCGTGTCTGGGGAGGTGGGTGTGTGTGTGTGGAGGGGGGGAGGGGCGGGGTGTGTGTGTGTGTGTGTGTGTGTGTGTGTGGAAGCCGCAACTCTTCACTTACTCTTTCTTTCTTTCTTTAAATATAAATTCGTGCCTGAAGTGAAGCACCCCTTCCTGTTGATGCAGCCAGGCCAAAACATGCCAGGCTGGGAAGGCAGCACAGGCAGACGACCCTAAAGGTGACAGAATGGTTAAGACTGCTCACCTGCCAATATAGAGAGTCCGTGAGGGTCTGGGTTCGAATCCCGCTCTCGCCCTTTCTTCCATGTTTGACTGGAAAATCGAACTGAGCATCTTGTCATTCGGATGAGACGATAAACTCGAGGTCCCGTGTGCAGCACGCACTTGCCTCACTGAAAAAGAACTCATGGCAACGAGAGTGTTGTCCTCTGGCAAAATTCTGTAGAAGAAATCCACTCTGATAGATACACAAATATAATTATATGCATGCACTCAAGGCCTGACTAAGCGCGTTGGCTTATGCTGCTGGTCAGACATCTGCCTAGCAGATGTGGTGTAGCGTGTATGAATTTGTCCGAACGCAGTGACACCTCTGAGAAACCGGAACTCTTTCTTTTTATCTTTCTGCGTTCGTGAGAGGGAGAACCTGTTTAATGTTCTGTCACATATAGTGGTAGGTGATTGACGGGCGCAATAGCCGAGTGGTTAAAGCGTTGGACGTTCAATCTGAGGGTCCCGGGTTCGAATCTCGGTAGCGGCACCTGCAGGGTAAAAGGGTGGAGATTTTTCCGATCTCCCAGGTCAACATATGTGTAGACCCGCTTGTGCCTGAACCCCCTTCGTGTGTATACACACACAGAAGATCAAATACGCACGTTAAAGACCCTGTAAACCATGTGAGCGTTCGGTGGGTTATGGAAACAAGAACATACCTTTTAAAAACATACCTTTTTAAAACATTCATTTTATTTTAAATTTATTTATTTATTTATTTCTCAAGGCCTGACTAAACGCGTTGGGTTACGCTGCTGGTCAGGCATCTGCTTGGCAGATGTGGTGTAGCGTATATGGATTTGACCGAACGCAGTGACGCCTCCTTGAGCTACTGATACTGATAAATATATATATATATATACAGACAGACAGACAGACAGGCCATCAAGGACCACATGAAGATGTGCTAACGCCTCAAATCCCTTGAGAAACCGAAACCGAAACCGAAACTGAAACTGAAGCTTGAGGATCTGTGTTCTGTCCGCAGGTGAGCGTGGCGCTGGCCATGCTGGTGCTGCCCCTCAACTCGGCCATCAACCCCTTCCTCTACACCCTCAACATCCTCCTGGAGAGGAGACAGCGAGCACGTGAGAAACGCCTCCTGGCCGTCATCACCGCCCAGCTCAAGGCCAAGGTCGCGGACTCTCTGGACGCCCGGAAGGCCAGGAAAAACGTGACCTGTGTTCATTGAAGACATGGCGAATGAATGGCTGGACGGTGTGGTGGTGGTGGTCAAATGGTTAGAGGGGAGGGGGGGGGGGGGAGGCGACGAGCTCATGAAGAGATTTAGGATTCGAGATTCCCTCGCCCCCCCTTCGCCCCCCCCCCCTCCTCCCCATCTCCCCGAGTATGGCTGCTTACATGGCGGGGTGAGAACGGTCATGCATGTTAAAGCCCACTCGTGTACATTATAAGAGTGAACGTTGGAGTTGCAGCCCACGAACGAAGAAGAAGAAGAAGAAGAAGAAGGAGGAGGAGGATTAGAGACTCAAAAAAAAAAAAATCTTTCTTTCTCTAGAACAAAGATAATAAGGCGTTGCTGAGAGTTCAGATCTGTCCCTATGACAACAACACCAACAACAATCACAACGATAATGACACAATTGTATCCACGTATGCATATAATATGCATGTATACAGATCACACACACACACACACACACACACACACACACACACACACA
>NC_134891.1:27890384-27915384 GCF_041734735.1 Babylonia areolata
CCAGAGGTTTGTTGTGGAGGCACCGCTCCCTGACAACCAGAGGTTTGTTGTGGAGGCACCGCTCCCTGACAACCAGAGGTTTGTTGTGGAGGCACCGCTCCCTGACAGCCTGACAACCAGAGGTTTGTTGTGAAGGGGAGTTGCAGCCCACGAACGCAGAAGAAGAAGAAGAAGACACACAAAGGGGGTTCAGGCACCCGGCATGTCTGTGCGAACATCTGTTGACCTGGGAGATCAGAAACCTCCAGCCTTAACCCACCACACGCTGTGGCAGGGATGTGAACCCAAGACCCTGAGATTGGAAGTCCAAAGCTTTAACCACTCGGCTGCTGCACCCGTCTGCAGACATGCTTTAACCATCCACCATCATCAGCAGACTTCACCACATCCACACACTCAACATCTTTTTTTTCTTTCTTTTAGAACAAATTTTAATCAAATATATAAATTTCATTAACGCATGCAAGCAATCAAACCATCCATTCAATCAGAGGGGAGGATATGATAGAACAAGAACAAAACAAAACAAAAAAACCCAATAAAATTACTACAAAAATAGTAATGCAATCCTACAAAACCGAGCGTATAGTGAGAGTCAAGCGAGTCATGTTTTTGCTCAGTGAAGGTGAATCATTGATATCAATAACTGCACAATACACATTATTTATATATATGATAGTCAGTCGTGTCCGACTATGACCATCAGAACAGCAGAGGAGGCAACTGCTGTTCCAACTATTTGGGCTAGAATTTGATTATAGTGGAGAATGTCTTGCCCAAGTACATCCCCACTCTCTCGGCCAAGAGGGTTTTAGGACAGTCGGCGTTGGGATGGTTCCCAAAGGCCAAATAGCCCACAAGGCTGCAGCACTAAGACCCAGTGCAATTTTGCCTCCTAGTTTGAGAGTCCTAGTCCTTCACAAAAGACTAAGCTGTAAATGGTTTCCCATTGACTGGAGAAACCATTGACACAACACACTACACATTACCCCGGCACCTCTGATGGGCCTTTCTCTACAGACACATGGACATGTTCATCATGTACACATAGATATCAAAGTGATGGACAGGGGAAGAAATACAATCTGTTGTCACAACAACTTCCTAAATCAGTTTTCAAATAGCTGGCAGATACAACAATCTGTTGTCACAACAACTTCCTAAATCAGTTTTCAAATAGCTGGCAGATACAACGAAATGCTGTTTGTACCTGGTCAGAAAACAAAAACTAACAAAACAAAACCACCAAAAAAACAAAAATCTGTTCACAGAGCAAGTAATCAGTCAGAAACTTACAACCATGTATGGAATGTACTTCAGGGAATGAAATACGACTTTTTTTCTTCTTTTTTTTCTTTTAATTATTTCAGTTATAATCAGATACGACACAGGTTTGTCTTTTTATAGTGATTAAATTCAAAAAGAAAAAAAAAAGAGTCCTTTCATCATGAAAAAAAAACCATTTCTTTTTCCTAGTGCTGACTACATGCTGTTGTGTATCGCATCTCTGTGTCTCCGTGTTTTCCCTGGTGGTGAGTGCAGTTCTCAGTGCCAGTACATCTCTTACCAACAAATCTTATAGCTGGTCTGTCGTTTATCACAGGGCTCAAAAAAAAAAAGTGTGAGTGGCTCATAATGAAGTCTGCCTATCAGTGTATGTTTCCTGACAAAATTTGCATTTAGTCATCCCAATCAAGTCTAGTGTAGTTATAATAATAATGGTATTTATATTGCGCTGGATCTTGTGCAGAGACAAATCAAAGCGCTTTCGCACCAGTCATTCACAGTCATTCCCACTGTGTGGTCTGACATCACCATTCCCGTCCGTCATCTGTCATCTTCCACTTCCAACAACAGTTGCAGCAATCTGCCTGTTGAGCTACAGTGTGCTTTAAGCATGAACTTGTTTCCTCTCTCTCTCTCTCCCTCTCTCTCTTGGTGCAGACGCTTAACGTCTCAACATGGGATTCTGACACTTGCTCAACACAGATCAAAACAAAGGCACACACGATGACAGAGCATGCACATAAAAAACCTAATCCAAATTTACCCCCAAAATGCTAAACAAATCAAACTAGAAAACAGCCAACGGTATACAGATCAGTTGAAAAAAAAAAGCAAATAATCATAATTAAAATGCTGTAAAGAAACGAAGCCATGAATACTTTTTTTTATGTTTATTCAACAAGCAACATAATCAATTGGAAAGCAAACATTAATAAAGCAGCAAAATCTGACACATTATCCAAACACAACCGTGCCTAACTTGAATCTTCCCTCTTGTGCAGTCCTGTGAACTGTTTTCTGTGCTGCAGCTGACCATTGCACTTCTCTACCCTTCTGGTCAGGAGTTTACACCGCCCAATGTGTCAGTATTTGTTCAGTAAATATCATATTCCCTGACACAGACAGTATCTATTCTGACCTCCTAAGTTACTGCTTGAAACTTGAGAGCATGTCGATGATACCTGCTTTGCATAAATTCAGCAATCACCTTACTATTTCGCTTTTTTTTTTTTTTCTTTTTTTTAATTCAAAGACTTCACACAAAGTTTTGACAAAAAAACAACAAACAAACATTAATTCAAAAAGAAGACAGAAACTAATATTTGGAAAGATATTAATCTCGAAACTATGCATGCAGCTAGCCTACCTTGAACACACCATTTCCTCTAGATTCAATTTCAGCTTTCACAGTCTGCACGCGTCCAAGTATGTTATATATTACAATTACTATGCAACATTACACTGGAAAAAAAAAACACACCCAAAAAACGCAACCTTAAACATCAATCTCATGTCAAAAAATTTACCTGATAAACAAAAAAAAAAAAAAAAAAGAGTGCATGTCCATGCAAGCATATGCTTGTGCGTATACAACTGCGTACATGCATGCCTTTATAAATATGCATGTGCATGCATGTGTGTGTGTGTGTATGTGTGTGTGTGTTTGCGAGCATGCGTGTGTGTGGGTGCGCACATGCATGCATGTGTGTGTGTGTGTGTGTGTGTGTGTGTGTGTGTGAGAACAATCTGTCCAGAAATGACCAACATTCCTTAACACACACACTGTCAACAAGCACCACCCAAGTGTCCCATACGACAGTGTTGTCCTTTACCTCAACAAGGTAAAACCTCAGTAACTGACAACAAGTGAACTATGGCAAGTGACTTGATTTCATGTGTACGACGAAAAATTGGTCAGCATTTAGTTTCGCTTTTCTCTCTCTCTTTTTTGTTTTTGTTTGTTTTTTGGTTTTGGTGTGTGTGGGGGAGAGACTTTTGTTTCAAACATGAATAATACTTGTACAACTCTTCTTCAAGCAAGCGTCTGTCTATCCTGTCTACCACACAAAAAAGTGACTACATGTATAATACAAACCAATCGTAATCAAATCATAACAACAACAAAAATCTAGGCAAAAAATTTTGAACAATCAACAAACCATTCCACATTAAATAATCAACGCAAATCAAAGAGTATGAATCAAAGATTAAAAAAAAAAAAAAGAATAATAATAATAACATTTTAAAAAAAGGGAAAGGTTAAAAACAGAGACTGCAAAAAAAAAAAAAAAAAAAAAAAAAATCAGAAATGGAAAGTAAACAACAAAAAAAAGTGTCCAAGTCATTCAAAAAATGCGAAGAAAGACATGCATTTCAAAAGCATAGGCCATGCCCTTCACAACAAAATACGTACTGGTGCTCAACCCATGCGTTCATGAACTGAGTGCTACACACAACCTCAGCTGCTCAACTGCTGCACCCCCTGGCCCCCCAATGCTGCTGCCAAGGGTTTCTGTTTCAGTGCGCCAAGCTGGAGGCGAGATACTGAGGCAGAGCTGAAGCAGCAAGGGACCAACTGGACTGGAATGGCCAGAACAGCCCAGAACAGAGTGCGATGGTGAGGGGTCGTCGATGGCCTATGCTCCACCAGGAGCGATGGGCAAAATGAATGAATGAATGAATGAAGCTCATGCTTGCACATGGCACCTTGCTTTATCGTCTCATCCGAATGCACAGACGCTCAGTTTGATTTCACAGTCAAACTTGGGAAAAAGGGCAAGAGCAGGGATTTGAAGTCAGACCCCTCTGTACTGGCCGACAAGCAATCATCTTAACCATCCTGCCATGTGGAATGATGGCCTGGAGGTAACGCGTCCGCCTAGGAAGCGAGAGAATCTGAGCGCACCGTTTCGAATCATGGTACAGTCGCCGATATTTTCTCCCCCTCCACTAGACCTTGAGTGGTGGTCTGGACGCTTGTCATACGGATGGGACGATAAACAAAACGTCCCATGTGCAGCATGCACTTAGCGCACGTAAAAGAACCCACAGCAACAAAAGGGTTGTTCCTGGCAAACTTCTGTAGAAAAATTCACTTCGATAGGAAAAACAAATAAAACTGCACGCAGGAAAAAGTACCAAAAAGAATGGGTGGCGCTGTAATGTAGCGACGCGCTCTCCCTGGGGAAAGCAGCCCGAATTTCACACAGAGAAATCTGTTGTGACAAAAAGAGAAATACAATACAATACAATCTTCTTCCTGCAAAACACAGCTACTGGCAAAACAAAAAGAAAGAAAATGTTTGGTTTTTTTTTAGATATAAAAAAAAAAAAATGAATTAAAAAAATTTAAAAATAAATTTTTTTATAACAGCCTTATAACCAGACGCTAATTATCTGACGGTTAGAAAAGGTAATAGGTCCCTTAGCCTCAAACGTCAATTTGATCAGTGAATTCATATCCACTGTGGCTGAGGCGTGAAACAGGAAGGTGGGGCTCAATACTCTTCTTCTGCCATTTAAGCCTTCCCCAACCAATATCAGGCACTCATCTTCAATACCAAAATGTAACCTAAACAATTTTCTTTTCTTTTTTTAATAGAATTTTTAATTCGAACAACAAAAATCACTAACAATGCCAATTCTGAAATCAGCACTACATGAAACTATTCCCAACCAACACAGCATCTTATAAACTGAGCTGTACTGCATTACGTTTTGTCACAACAGATTTCTTTACAAGTGAAATTTGGGCTGCTCTCTCCAGAGAGAGTAAGTCATCATAGTATAGTGCCAGCCCTTTTACCTTTTCTTTTTTTTTTCTTATCATTAGAGAAGTCTGATCACGGTGGCTTCATGGTCCATGTGATGATGGTAATGATGTCAAGACTTCTGATTATCATGGCTTCCAAGGCTGTACCCACGTCTTGACACCAGTCACACATTACTGACACGCTGTACAGGGCCCCTTGTTGGGCCCCAAGAACCACTGCTGGCGACTGTCAAACGACGGAAGATGGCATGGTTTGCTCACGTCATACGACATAACACCCTCTCCAAAACCATCCTGCAAGGGACTGTAGAGGGAGGGCGCAGATGGGGGCGGCAGAGAAAGAGCTGGTCCGACAACGTCAAGGAATGGACCAAAATGACGATGCCAGATCTCCTCACGACAGCTGCCAACAGAACGGCGTGGCGAGCTATGTGACATCTTCCTCATGTCCCCCCAACGACCCCAGCGGTCGAGGGAATGAGTGAGTGAGTGACAGGAAAATAACAGTCTGTTCATCAGTTGTCAGCATGTTTCGTATCACTGCCAACATGTGACATGTTACACACAGACAGAGAGGTATATTAGTAAATAATTAATGAAAGCATCAGAGTGATTGCATCATCCACTTCAAACTAATAATCATCAAAAGTGTATCATGTCATCCTTCTTGAACAAACCATCCAAGTTATCATGTCAATTTCTTGAGCTAAAAAACCCAAAAAAAAAACACAACAAGAACAAGCATCAAAGACACCCTCTCATCCTCTTCTTCAAGAGCAAGCATATTTTGAAACGAATCGCACATTGATAAAATACACAACACGAAAACATGACAAAGTGTTCTTGCTATATATACACTCAACACAAACTGCACTGTTTATACTGATCCCTTGAATCATCATTTACATCATGTCACATCTACCTGCTAACATGCATGCAACAACACACACACACAAACACATAAAATAACACACACACACACAAAATCTTCAAAACTGTAAAGAGTCCAAGATTTCCAAACTTTATTGAAAACTGTCTCTCGTTTGTCCAAAATGTAAAAAGAAAAAAAAATATTCAAATATACAAGTTTTGCAATTTCTTTGGGTATGTGCAAAAAAAAAAAAAAGAGAAAAAAAAGATAAAATCTTTCCTCTCTTAAACCATTTCCTGCGGTGTCATCATCTACAGAAGCTCAGTTGTCCTGTGACTTGCACTGGCTGAAAGACCTACAATGGAATTCTGATCGGCAATCTTTGGGGGGGAGGGAAAGGAAATTGTTTCAGTTTCACTTTCAGTTTCAAACAGCTGTCAAAGTGTGCAGGCTGACCCATACCTGCTACACCACATCTGTTATTACAAACAAACAAAAAAATAAACAAAAAAAGCCAAAAACAGGAGCAGACGCACAACCATAGTGTGAACCCAATGTGTCAGGTGAGGCATTGAGGTATGCAGTTTTTTGGGGGTTTTTTTTGTTTTTTTTTAGTATTTTCTCCTTTGAATTGCTGGAACAGATTTACTACTGTCCAGTTCATGATAAAGCCAGAATATCAAACAGCTGCCAACTGACATTGCCGGAATCAGTAGGACTTGAATTAGCTCTGGTTCAACAGAAAATCATGTTTTTTTGTTTTTTTTTCGCTTTCATAATAATTTTTATAATGTGATTGTGGGTAGAGTAGGGTAGGGTGGGTAGGGGTGGGGTGGAGATCACATACACATACAAACACGGAGACACACACACACACATGGAGACACACACACACAAAATCAAAAACTTAAACACATACACGCACAGACAGACAGACACACACACACACACGCCAACAAACAGAAGACTGTTTTCCAGGTGGGCCTTGATGCTGAAGTCACAGAGACAAACACAGACACCAGCCTCCACAGTTTGGTGGGGGGTAGATTTTTGGTTTTTTGTTCGTTTTGTTTTTTGTTTTGTTTTGTTTTCAATCAATCAGTGTCACGTTCACATCTTACAAATCACTCATGAGGCAAGTCCAAGGCCACACACTAGGTGCGAGAACCAACTGTGAGACAAGACAAAACAAGACAAAGACCAGACAGGACAGGACAAGACAAGACAAAACAAGACTGGACAGGACAGGACAGGGCAGGACAAGACAATATCAGACCAAACCAAACCAAATTTCTGAATTACCCAGGATTATAGATAAGCCAATTTGTACATCATTTTTATTTTTGTACATACACATCCCTACAAACAAACAAAAAAAAGAAGAAAAAAAAAGAAAAACAAAGTGTGATAGGCAGAGAAGAAAAAAAAAAGAAATAGTACATTGCTGTTGGGTTGTTTTGGCTTCTTCTTTTTTTTTTCTTTTTTTTTTTTAACATCCAGCCCTCAAAAAATAGAGAGATCCATTCAGAGAGAAAAAGAACATTGTGAGCGAGAGACATATCTCAACACAAAACACACTCTTTGCCAGTGTGATTGTTTAATTCTCTCTCTTTTTTTCTCTCTCTCACTCTCTCTTTTATTTCTTTCCAGTAACCAGTACACAGCATTTCATCAATACAATTTCCACATCACTTTTGTTCTTGGTTTTATTAGTATTTTGTCCACACACACACATACAAAAAAAAAAAAAAATTGTGACAGCATTCATACTTATAATTCTTTTAAACAGGAACCTTCAAAATTAAAATAAATAAATAATTCTTTTTTGAAAAAAAAAGAAAGAGGGGTGGGTGGGGGGGATGGAAAATCTTCCCCTGAGTATCAGAACTAGATTATTGCTGCAGAAAAAAAAAATCTCCAAAGGTTAATAAATTTTTTTTCTAAATTAAAAAGAAGGAACAAAAATGGAACCGGCATCAAAGTATGGAAGAGTATACGACAGAAAATATGATAAATGTAGTTAGTGTGTGTGTGTGTGCCTCTGTGTGTGTCTGTGTGTGTGTGTCTCTGTGTGTGTGTGTGTCTGTGTGTGTGTGTGTGTGTGTGCCTCTGTGTGTGTGTGTGTGTGTGCCTCTGCCTGTGTGTGTGTGTTTGTGTGTGCATGTGTGTGTGTGTGTGTGGTGTGTGTGTGTGTGTGTGGTGTGTGTGCATGTGTGTCTGTGTGTGTGTGTGCGCATGTGTGTCTGTGTGTGTGTGTGCGTGTGTTTGTCTCTGTGTGTGTGTGCGTGTGTATGTGTGTGTCTGTGTGTGTGTTTGTGTGTGCCTCTGCCTCTGTGTGTGTGTGTGTGTGCGTCTACCTCTGTGTGTGTGTTTGTGTGTGCATGTGTGTGTGTGTGTGTGTGTGTGTGTGCCTCTGTGTGTGTGTGTGTGTGTGTGTGTGCCTCTGCCTGTGTGTGTGCCTCTGCCTCTGTGTGTGTGTGTGTATAAAAGACAGCTTCATGATTTTCAGCAATTTTCCTTTCCCACCTTCTCTTCTCCAGGTATTCCACAAAAAAAAAAAAAAAAGGTCTTCAGTTGGGACCTCATCCCTCGTGAAATCACGGACGGGAGAGAGAGAGTGAAAGAGAGAGAGAGAGACAAAGACAACATCAACAACAAAAAAAAGTTATTTGTTCTACAAGAAAACACTCCTCCTCCAAAAGCTTTAACCACCATCTTGTCAAGCTGAAAAAACAAAAAAAATTACAAAAAAAACCCAACCCAAAATAAGAAAGACTTTCTTCTTTCTTGACATCCTTAAATCACACACAAAAAAGAAAAGATCAACAACAACCAACACTAATGGTTGCACACATCTGTTCCATACCAGCAAGCAAAAGAGAAACACTTATGAGGGCAGAAGGTTTGCACAGGACGGTGGAAGGAAGGGGGGGGTTGGCTGATGGGGAAAAGGGAGAAAGAGGAAGGGAGTTTTGAGTGGCTGGAAGCTTTTGGGGGCTGGGGCGGGGGAGAGAGTTTGGAGGTGGGGAGAGGGTGTGGGGGTACAGGAGGGAGCTGTGGGTGGGATGGGGGGGGGGGGGGAGAGCTCAGGAGCGCAGGCTGTTGTAGCTGGGGGGCGGGCGGTCCCCGCTGCCGTCCATGGCCGGGGTGTTGACGGGGTCGTCCCTCTTCTGCTCCTGCTGGGCCATGAACACCTTGGCTTTGTTCACCGGGGGACCTGGGTGGTTGGGGGAGACATCACACACACATTAGTGAGCACACACACACACACACACACACACACAATCAGTGAGCACACACACCCACACACCCACACAGACACACACACAATCAGTGAGCACACACACACACACACAATCAGTGAGCACACACACACACACACACAATCAGTGAGCACACACACACACACACACACAACCAGTGAGTACACACACACACACACACACACACACACAATCAGTGAGTACACACACACACACACACACAATCAGTGAGAACACACACACACACACACACACACACACACACACACACACACACACACAATCAGTGAGTACAACACACACACACATCAGTGAGTGAGGACAAACATACATACATACACACACACACAATCAGTAAGCACACACATGCACACACACACATCAGTTAACACACACACACATACACACACATACAACACACACAATAATGAGGATAAACATACACACACATACACAAATTACATACAAACACAAAAACATATAGATGTGTAGATATATTTAGAGAGAGAGAGAAGGAGAGACAGAGAGAGAATGAGAGAAAGAGAGAGAGAGGCAGACATACAGAGAGAGAGACATATATTCGCATCAGTAAACACACACATACTTGCACAAGCACACATACATTCAAACACAACGGTCAGTTTCTCAACAAATGTGCTGGATATATAACCATTTACAAGTTTTGCTGAACAAGAAGTCCAAATTTAGAAACGCTGATAATACTGATGGTCAGTCTTCTGTGTTAAATATACAATCATGTACAACAGAGCAAACCCCTCATGAACATTTCAAAAGTCATGTCAGGTTATATAACTCACATATCTTATACTCAATTCAGCTGGTTTTACTATTTACTGTTGGGAGATTACAACTCATATACTTTATACACAGCTTGGTTGGTTCTACCCTTTACTTTTGATAGGTTATAATTCATGTATCTTATTCTCAGTTTGGTTGGTTCTACCCTTTACTTTTGATAGGTTATAATTCATGTATCTTATTCTCAGTTTGGTTGGTTTTACCCTGTACTGTTGATAGGTTATAATTCATGTATCTTATTCTCAGTTTGGTTGGTTCTACCCTTTACTTTTGATAGGTTATAATTCATGTATCTTATTCTCAGTTTGGTTGGTTTTACCCTGTACTGTTGAGAGGTTATAACTCACATATCTTATTTTCAATCTGGCTGGTTTTACCCTGTACTGTTGAGAGTTTATAACGCACGTATCTTATTCTCAATTTGGCTGGTTTTACCCTGTACTGTTGAGAGTTTATAACGCACGTATCTTATTCTCAATTTGGCTGGTTTTACCCTGTACTGTTGAGAGTTTATAACGCACGTATCTTATTCTCAATTTGGCTGGTTTTACCCTGTACTGTTGACAGGTTATAACGCACGTATCTTATTCTCAATTTGGCTGGTTTTACCGTGTACTGTTGAGAGGCCATAACTCACATATCTTATTCTCAGCTTTGGCTGGTTTTACCCTGTACTGTTGAGAGGTTATAACTCGCGTATCTTATTCTCAGTTTGGCTGGTTTTACCCTGTACTGTTGAGAGGCCATAACTCACATATCTTATACTCAGCTTTTGTTGCTTTTACCGTTTACTGTTCAATCTATATAAACCTTTTCTTATCCACAGGCTTTCATGGCAAAATAAATATGGTTCTGATTCGGAGTCACACTAACAACCTCTCCCCCCCATTCCCCACCCCTCTCCCGGGGGTTTGTTCCAGTGTACCTTTTATCAACCTGCGTGCTAGCTGAATCCGTAATATTAACTTCAAGTTTGTATTTTGTATTTCTTTTTATCACAACAGATTTCTCTGTGTGAAATTTGGGCTGCTCTCCCCAGGGAGAGCGCGTCGCTACACTACAGCGCCACCCTTTTTTTTTTTTTTTTTTTTTTTTTACATTTTTTCCTGCGTGCGGTTTTATTTGTTTTTCCTATCGAAGTGGATTTTTCTACAGAATTTTCCCAGGAACAACCCTTTTGTTGCCGTGGGTTCTTTTACGTGCGCTATGCTGCACACGGGACCTCGGTTTATCGTCTCATCCGAATGACTAAGCGTCCAGACCACCACTCAAGGTCTAGTGGAGGGGGAGAAAATATCGGCGGCTGAGCCGTGATTTGAACCAGCGCGCTCAGATTCTCTCGCTTCCTAGGCGGACGCGTTACCTCTAGGCCATCACTCCACACCTTTGTGTACCTCTGTAAGTGAAGAGAGTAATCACTGATAATTGCTGTTCAATCATTCATTACCCCTCCCCACCCCCCCAACCCCTTCCCTCCAACCCAACCCACAACTTGACACCCCCTCCACCACTCCCTGATCTGTATGCATCTGTGATCTTCTTCTTCTTCTGCGTTCACTCGTATGCACACGAGTGGGCTTTTATGTGTATGACCGTTTTTACCCCGCCATGTAGGCAGCCATACTCCGTTTTCGGGGGTGTGTGTGCTGGGTATGTCCTTGTTTCCATAACCCACCAAACGCTGACATGGATTACAGGATCTTTAACATGTGACTTGATCTTCTGCTTGCAAATACACACTAAGGGGGTTCAGGCACCAGCAGGTCTGCACATATGTTGACCTGGGAGATCGTAAAAATCGCCACCCTTTACCCACCAGGCGCCGTCACCGTGATTCGAACCCGGGACCCTCAGATTGACAGTCCAATGCTTTAACCACTCGGCTATTGCACCCATCAAGCATCTGTGATGATTTGGGTGTGTTTCTCGTGATACCTGCTTCCCTGGTGTTTATTTCTGACAGTGAGTGAATGAGATGTGCTTTGTTTTGCTGTGATTTGCACCTGTGTGATTTGAGACTGTGATGGGGATGGTGTGCCTGTGTCGATTTACTTATCTTTTTTTTTTTATGTCAGTAAGTCTTACATATCTCTATTTTAGTCAATGTCATGTGAAACTGTGTTGACTTTGTACATATTTCACGACACTTAAGTCTTAAATTTGTGTATTTCATTGCAAAGCGCGGTGAGCCCCATCTGAGATGGGGGGTACTGCACCATATAATCCTGCATTTTATTGACTCACTAGTGTAAACAAAGTGAGTCTATGTTTTAACCCGGTGTTCAGTTGTCTCTGTGTGTGTGTGTGTATGTGTGTGTCTGTGTGTCCGTGGTAAACTTTAACATTGACATTTTCTCTGCCAATACTTTGTCACTTGACACCAAATTTGGCATAAAAATAGGAAAAATTCAGTTCTTTCCAGTCATCTTGTTTAAAACAATATTGCACCTCTGGGATGGGCACAAAAAAATAAAAAAAAGAAGCCTAATTATATGCAAACTGCATTTACTGTTATATTAATATTTTTTGTATTCTCTAAACTTGGCACTTTGACCTCTTATTCTGACATAACAACAAGAGGAGTCATTATTATCATTTTTTTTGTTCAAACAGGAACTTCTTTTGCTAAGCATGGAATTTTTATTTATTTTGCAAACGTTTTTGGTGCAGATAGTAAAAAAGGGAAATTACTCTGTGTAATTAATGCTAGGGGACTTAATTTATCACGAGTCTTGAAGGCCTTGCCTCTCTTGTTAATATTATCATCATCATTAACCCCCACACCCCCCCACAGCCCTCCTTGGCCCCTCCCTCCGTACCGATGTAGCTGAGCATGACAGGCAGGAAGATCAGGCCGTGGCTGGCACCGAAGAAGACGATGCCCAGGTACATGCGGAAATAGAACACCTGGAACAGCTGCGACTTGGAGAAGGCCAGCACGATGATGCCGCCCAGCTTGGTCAGCGTGATGCCGCTCAGCACCTGTTGTTGTACGACAACACCACCACCACCACCATCGTCATCACTGTTGTCGTTGTCGTCATCATCATCATCACTATCATCATAACCCATCATCCACACATCATTGTCAACATCGCTGTCGTCACCTTCATCATTAATATCATTGTCGTCATCATCGTTGTCGTCGTCGTCACCATCATCATTATCGTCGTTAACTTCACCATGACTGTGATCATTACACCATCATTGTCATAATTACTGTTATCATCACATCCATCATCATCATCATAGTCATCATGACTGTTACCATCATCAGCGACACAATCATCACCATCACCGCACACACCACCCACATCACCATCACGAACACCATCACGAACACCATCACCACCACCACCATCATCATCAATCAACATTATTACCACCACCATCATCATCACCTTCACCATCAACATCACCGCCAACACCAACACCACCTCTGTCATCATCATCATCACCACCATCGTCATCAGCATCACCGTCATCATGAAGACGACACATTACCAACAGCACAGGCACAAAATAATTTACAAGACGAACTCTACACACCCAGGAAATTCCCCCAAAAGCGCTTTTTTTTTCTTCTTTCTTTTTCTAGTTTTTCACACACACACACACACATGCACACACGCACTCATGCACAAACACACATGCACAACAAGTACACACATGCAAACACACACACACACACACACACACACACCACACATAAAAACAACCCCTCCCTCACCCCTCCCAACACCTCCACCCATCCCTCTACACATACCGAGCTGCCCATGTGGGCCAGAGCCTCCTTGGCTCTCTCCTTGCGAGTGGGCAGCGTGCTGACAGCGAAGGCCCGCGTGATGTGAGAGCAGAACTCCACAGAGATGCCAATGGCCTGAAACACAGGGGGCGGGCGGGGGGGAGGGAGGGAATCAAGAACCAGAACCACACTGACCTCATCCACACATCAGCAGGGTTTGTTTTACCACTGTTTGGTTTTACAAACCCAGCCGACCCACAACAGAGCCGTATCAAGGCTGAAGACTCTTTCTTCCTCCTCCTCCTCATTCTTGTTTTTCTTCTTCTTTTACTTCTTCTTCTGACAATCAAACATAGTTATCATCATCATTTTCTTTTCTTTTCTTCTCAGTCATTATCATCGTCGTCATCATCATCATCATCATCACCATCATAAGCATTATCATTATTATCATCATTATCAGAGTTCAAGCATGTTACAAACACCCACTATCATTACCACCACTATTACCATTATCATTACCATCACCATCATCATCATCATCATGCTGGAGGGACCATGGTAAGGTTGACGAGGGACACGGCGTTGAGGGAGATGTCCCACAGGAACATCACAATCATCATCATTATCATCATCATCATCATCATCATGACACTGAAAGGACTGACCATGATGAGGTTGACGAGGGACACGGCGTTGAGGGAGATGTTCCACTGGAACATCAGGCCCAGCAGGTTGCAGAGGATCATGCAGATGGTCAGGACCACCATCGCGGCCGAGTACAGATCACAGCCCAGCAGCACGAAGGTCACCACGAAGATGGCCGCCAGGCAGATGCCCAGGTTCTTCATCGTGTCGTCCACGATGGTCAGGTACTGCTCATAGAACACGTAGAACACGCTGCACACAGAACAACACACATAGCGACAAATAATAAATATAAATGAAGAATTAAAAAATGAATCTAAAAAATAAAATAAAAACTTCAAGAAATCAAGCGTATGTTTATCTGTAGGGGAGTGGAGGAAGGGGGCGGCGGCGGAGGGGTGGGGGTGGGGGCAGCAGGTGTGGGTGTGGGGGGTAGGGGTCAGAGAGAGACAGGTTCACCCCCCCCCCCCACCCCCTCCCAGAGCAATAAAATCAAAACAAACAGAACAACAAAAAAACAAACCTCCCCAAAGCCCCCACGACCCCTCCCCCAAATAAAAACCTAACCATACAATCAGAACACCCCCCCCCCCCCCCCCCCGCACCATCCCCCCGCGCCCCACCCCACCCCACCCCCCGAAAAAAAAAAAACAAAAAAAACCCACCACCACCACCACCTCACCATACAATCAGAAGCAAGGTGTAGGGGGTGTTTTTTTTTTGGGGGGGGGGGGGGGTTTCATTTGTAAGGAAAGACCTAAAAAAAAGAAAAAAAAAAGAAAAGAAAAAAGACTGCACCCCCCCACCCAAAAAAACCAAAACCCAACAAATCACGTATCCATACATTTAGAAACAAGTAGTATTTTTTTTTTTTTTTTTTTTTTACCCGTAATGAAAACACCTCCTTGTTTGTTGTTTGTTTTTTCTTCCTACCTGTAAGGGAAGACCTCCTGCAGGTGGGGATCGAAGGAGTCAGACAGGGACAGGTTCATGTCGACCAGGGTGGCCGTGATGTTGGCACTCATGTCCCGGGCGTGGCGCAGGGCGTCGATGTAGTCGCCGGACGTCTTCAGCACCGTGTGGTACGTCATGAAGTATGTGGCTGCACACACACACACAGAGAAATGACACACACACACACACACACACACACATAGAAATGATACACACACACACACACACACACATAGAAATGATACACACACACACACACACACACACACACACACATAGAAATGATACACACACACACACACACACACACACACAGAAATGATACACACACACACACACACACAGAGAAATGATACACACACACACACACACACACACACACACACAGAAATGATACACACACACACACACATAGAAATGATACACACACACATAGAAATGATACACATACACACACACATAGAAATCACACACACACACACAAAACAAAAACAGTTTGTTTGTTGTTTTTGTTTTGTTTTCTTCACTCGACAGATAAAAGTAAAAGGTACACAATCAGGGAGGGCGGGAGGGAGGGAGAGAGAGAGCAGGGGAACGAACGAACCAATGAACAAGTCTTTTTCTGTGCGAGAGGGAAAAATGGAATAAGCACAAACGGCTCCTTTTCATCCGGTCCTCATGAAAAGTGAAAATACAACAAACACTCAATACAAAAGCATAACACCGCATGAATAAATTTCAGAGGGAGAGAGAGAGAAAGTTCAGTTCAGTTGTATCAAGGAGGCGTCACTGCATTCGGACAAATCCATATACGCATCGGAGCCACTATATCTGCTAAGCAAATGCCTGACCAGCAGTGCTGCGTAACCCAACGGAGAGACAGAAAGAGAGACAATCTGGCACTTTGACATCCTGCTGACATCTGCAAAGTTCTAATGTCAACGGGGTCAAGATTTTCCGTCAAAAGTATCAAATCAAAGATATCACAGTAACACACAGTAAAATAAATAAAATGCCTGAAAAGGTACCCGAGACATTTAACATGAGAAAGAGAGAGACAGAAAGAGAAAAAGAGAGTGAGAGAGAAATAGAGTGAGACACAGAGAGAGAAAGAGATACGGATACGGATGATTTATTCAATAAGCCATGGCCCCTTATGAAGGGGGTACAGTAATCAGTAATTCACAAAAATAAAGGCATACTACCAACAATACACGTCAGTAATGTTCAACTACATGCTGATAATACACAACAAATAATAATTAACTACATAATGCATTGCGTATTTTAAACGCTTTATACAAGTAAACAGCAAACTGTTTTATAATAGAGAGAAAGAGAGAGAGAGAGAGAGAGAGAGAGAATGAAACACAAGCCCCAATTCACACACACACAAAGTCCCCTCCTGTTCCCAACACACAGAGATGTAACAGTACACATCAAACACAAACCCCAGTTCACACACACACACAAAGTCCCCTCCTGTTCCCAACACACAGAGATGTAACAGTACACATCAAACACAAGCCCTCCCTCACAACGACACAGGTTCTCCTGTGTCCACAGACAGACAGATAAGGACACGGGGAGGGAAAGAGAGGGTGGTGGGGGCAAGTGGGGAAGGGTGTGGTGGGGGAGAAACACACACACACACACACACACACAGTCTCCTTACCTCCCACACGGGTGTAGTTGTCCAAGAGTTGTACCCCCTGACCATAGGCAGCGTGACCTCTGCACACACACACACAGAAACACATCCACACATTGTAAAAATCACTCTCTCTCTCTCTCTCTCTCTCTCCCCACTAAATAATTTGAAAAATTCAGTTACTAAATTGCAATTAAAGGTTAATCTTGATAAAAGTAATATCACTGTTTTTAGAAAGGGGGGATATTTGGCAGCAAGAGAAAGGTGGGTTTACTATGGCATTGTTCCACCAGTTGTTAACTCTTTCCATACGAACGGCGAAAGAGACGACGTTAGCAGCGTTTCACCCCAATTACCATCATCAAAATATTACAAGCGGAAGGCTCTTACACTGAAGACGTGAATGTTGACAAAGAATACCACAATTCTGATGACGGAAGCTAAAGGTTGGGTCACTCAGACACCCACTGGACATCCGAGGGGTCTGTGTAGAGGAGAAGAGAGGACTGGCCGTACTGAGTGAGTTAATGCTTACAAATACCTTGACATTGTATTCTCTACTTGTTTGAGCTTTGTAGCTGCATGCAGAGACTTTGTCTGGTAGAGCAAAGAATGCACTACCGCAAGTTATGAAGAAACTTTTTTTTTTGTTGAACAATACATTTCTGGACATTTTTATTACAATTTTTGTCCTGCACTGAATGATCTCCGTTCAAAACATACTCCAAAAGAAGTATTATGAAAATCCATGTTTGTCTTGATTATGTTTGTTGATGGCATCTACTGATGTTAGCACTATTCGAAACCTGGCATGGTATCTGTGTAGAGCTTTTAAGCTCAAGGACAGAGTATTGTCTTAGTTTCATCTCAGCCATTCAATCATGTGTGTGTGTGTGTGCGTGGGTGTTAGTGTGTGTTGGAGTGCAACAGTTGTAGTACTGATAGTATGCTACTTTATGACTTTTATGCATTGTGTTTTTTTTTTAATAATATTAATGATTTTGTTTTATGTTTCTACTACTTTTTATATGCTTTCTTGTTTCACTTTAGGTACTGGATTGTAAAGCGCTTTGAGCTTGCTTATGCTTGTATTACGGCGCTATATAAAAATAAATTATTATTATTATTATTATTATTATTATTATATTTCTTTATTAACCTGAGAAATCAGATGTATAAACACTGACAGTCATGAGGACATTTGCAAATTCTGTTGTTGCCCCTTGCTCATGTGGGGCTGTGTCCTTGAATGAATAAATCATCTCAGTCTCAGTCGCTCTCTCTCTCTCTCTCTCATTACCATATTCATATACATTATTGTCATGAATGCAGGTATCTCTCCATCTCTCTCCCTCTCTCCATCTTTCTCTCTCTCCCTCTCTCTCTCTCTCCATCTCTTTCTCTCTCTCTCTCTCTCTCCCTCTCTCTCTCCATCTCTTTTTCTCTCTCTCCCTCTCTCCATCTCTCTCCCCCTCTCTCTCTCTCACTCACTCACTCTCTCTCTCTCATTACCATATTCATATACATTATTGTCATGAATGCAGGTATCATGATTATGTACTTGTAAATGCTACTGTGCAATTGAGTGTATTTGAATTTCATGTATGTTTTTCTATAACCTTTTGTTATCTTGTGAACATTTTGGTTTCATTTCTTTTTGCTCTGAGGGCTGGATGTAAAAAAGCGTATGCATGCTTATTCCACTTTCCGCATCAAAAAGATTCGTTCGTTCGTTCATTCATTCTCTCTCTCTCTCTTCCTCTATCTCTCTCTGTCTTCCCCTCCCCCGTCTCTTTGTTCTTCATTCATTCTCTCTTTCAGCGACCCTCTGCTCTGCCCCTCCCCTCCCCTCCCCTATCATTCCCCAGGAAGACTGCGCTTCATTCACCGTTGTGAACACACACCCAGCACCTACAAAAGGAAAGCATGTAAAGACCTGCAGGATCAAACTCACACACTGCCCCTTCACACACCCCACCACCCTCCACACACACAGGGAGTGTACAAAGAAAAAAAAACAAAGGGAAAAAAAACACACACACACACACGCACAGAGAAAAATGCACTCCTCCCCTTTCCCCCCACCCCTCTCCAAAACTCCCCCCCAACGCCAACGCCAACAGTCACACAAAACAACACATTCACAGTAAGAGAGGAGAAGAGAAACGGGAAAGAATTATTGAGATGTTTGCTGCTGTAAAGAGAAGGAGGGGAAAAAAAAGAAAAAAAAAAGGGAGCTCACCCTTTGGCGCACAGCGTCTCTGGGTTGTCCTTGAGGAACCAAGGGAGGAATTTCATGAAGTCCTGCTCCTGTGGTCGCCCGCCCACAAAATTTTGTACGTCGCACTTTACACAGTTAGGGTTCTTGGCTGCACAAAAAAAAAAAAAAAAAAAGGAAAAAGAAAAAAGAGAGAGAGAGATGACGTGGGATGCACAACTCAGCAAACAAGTCTGGTGAATGTTGATATACACGCCAAGGAAGAAGGAAAGAAAGGAAAGAATAATAATAATAATAATAATGGATACTTATATAGCACACTATCCAGAAATCTGCTCTAGGTGCTTTACAAAAACTCTCTGTTAACATAAAACATTACATCTATGTTACATACACACACCAAAATGTGACCACACACACACACACACACACACACACTGCATACATATATTTTAACAATACATGTGTATCTAACAGCTACCGTAACACATACGCACATATAGGCAGGCACAAACTTACATAAACGCACGCACACACAATACACATTCATATACATGCATGTAGTTATGTGCACATACATAATCATATGTATACACACATAGTCAAACACAGCTAACGCAAAGGAAGTGGACCTGCCACAATTGAACTTATTGCTGAGGGAAAAGGTGAGTTTTGAGACGAGATTTTAAAGATGCGAGGGAATCAGAATAACGGAGGTTATCAGGGAGCTTGTTCCACGTCTTTGGCGATTGAAAAGAAAACGATCTGTGTCCATAGGTTTTACTTCTGACGTGAGGTATCCTGAGAAGTTGAGTATCAGAGGAAGAACGGAGCTGGCGAGACGGGGTATAGATATGGATGAGTTCAGAAAGATACTTGGGGCCAGATCCGTTGACTGCAGAAAAGGTCAGAGTGGATAGCTTACAGTCTATTCGATCAGAAACAGGCAACCAGTGGAGAGACTGAAGGAGAGGAGAAACATGGTCCAATTTAGAAGCTCTGCAAATGAGTCTGGCAGCGTTATTCTGAATTCGTTGGAGTCTGTCTAACAGATATTTGGGAAGGCCGGCCAAAAGAGAATTGCAGTAATCCAAAAGAGGGAAGTGAGGAAAGAAATGGAGAGGAAGTAAAGGGAAGAAGAAAGAAAGCAGGAAAGGAAGGACATCACGAATGAAGAAGGGGGAAAATATGAAGAGAGGTAAGAAAGAAAAGGGTGGAAGGAAGGAAGAAAAAGAAGAGAGGAAAGAAAGAAAGAAAGAAAAATAGAAAAGAAAGAAAAAAAGGTTAAAAAAAAAAAAAAAAAAAAAAAAAAAGGAGAACAGACAGAAGAATGAACGAAGAAGAAAAAAGATAAAAATTAAAAAAAATGAAACAAAACATTTTTTTTTCAAAAAGGAAAGAAAGAAAAGAAAAGAAAAGAAAGAAGAAGGAAAAACAAAGAAAAACAGAAAAATTAAAAGAAAAAAAAAAGGAAACCAAACAGCACTAATTCACTCTTTGGGGGAAACAGGGGAGGAGTTTTGGGGGGAGGGGGGAGGGGGGAGGGGGGTTCAATCCATTTGGTTTGATACGCAGGGATGGAGGGGAGGGGGTGGGGGGGGGACATGCATTACGACTCTCCTCCTCCCTTTCTGTGGCAACTTCTTCTTCTTCTTCTTCGTTCGTGGGCTGCAACTCCCACATTCACTCGTATATGCACACAAGTGGGCTTTTACGTGTATATGACCGTTTTTAACCCCGCCACGAAGGCAGCCATACTCCGCTTACGGGGGGGGGGGGGGGGGGGGGGGGGGTGCATGCTGGGTATATTCTTGTTTCCATAACCCACCAAACGCCGACACGGATGACAGGGTCTTTAATGTGCGTATTTGATCTTCTGTGTGACGTATACACACGAAGGAAGGGGGTTTCAGGCACTAAGCAGGTCTGCACATAATGTTGACCCTGGGAGATCGGGGAAAAATCTCCACCCTTTCTTTACCCACCAGGCGCAAGTCACCGTGATTCGAACCCGTGACCCTCAGATTGAAAGTCCAATGTTTTTAACCACTCGGCTACTGCGCCCATCTGTGGCAAGTTTATTTTCCCCCCTGCTCCAAGTGAGCTGCATGCAATGCAAAAAAAACAAGAGAGGCAAGGCCTTCAAGACTCACTTGTGATACACTTAAAAAAAAAAAATCCAAGCTTTTTATGTACTGAGTATAATTTCAAAATGTAATGTTTAAGATGAGAAAGATCAGTTTAAAGCAAATTAACCCCCACTAGCATTAATTACAGAGTAATTTTCCTTTTTTACTATCTGCACCAAAACGTTTGCAAAATAAATAAAACTTCCATGCTTAGCAAAAGAAGTTCCTGTTTGAACAAAAAATGATAATAATGACTGCTCTTGTTGTTGGGTCAGAATATCAGATCAAACTGCCAAGTTTAGAGAATACAAAAAATATAACAGTAAATGCAGTTTGCATATAATTAGGCTTCATTTTTTTATTTTTTTGTGCCCATCCCAGAGGTGCAATATTGTTTAAACAAGATGACTGGAAAGAACTGAATTTTTCCTATTTTTATGCCAAATTTGGTGTCAACTGACAAAGTATTTGCAGAGAAAATGTCAATGTTAAAGTTTACCACGGACACACAGACACACACACACACACAGACAACCGAACACCGGGTTAAAACATAGACTCACTTTGTTTACACAAGTGAGTCAAAAAGGAAAACAGTTTTAATCTAAAAAAAAAAAAACCAAACAAGAAAACCACCAACAAATGAGAAACCCGGAGGACTCACAGGTGGCAGGGCAGAAGTCGTGGGTCACATTGTTGGAGCGACAGCAGGGTGGATTTCCACCCGGGGTGAGCCAGGAAAAGTAGTCATCCACCCAGGAGCTGGCCGGATGGGCGATGCGAGAGCTGCAACAATTTGGGGGTGTTCCAAGGTCAGCTGGGTTTTTTTGGGTTCTGATTGTTGATTTTTATTGTTGTTGTTTTTAATTCATCTTCAGATTTTCTTTACTCTTCTCAACAGTGAGAAAGGATCACTATTGTTGTGTTTTTTTCACCTCTGTGTGTGTGGAGGGGTGTGGGAGGGAGGGAGAGAGAGACAGACGGAGAGAGAGAGAGAGGGAGAGAGAGAGAGGTAGAGAGAGATAGAGAGACAGAGGTAGACAGAGAGACAGAGATAGAGGTAGACAGAGAGACAGAGCTAGACAGAGAGACAGGTAGACAAAGAGAGACAGATAGAGAGACAGAGGCAGGCAAAGAGACAGAGGTAGAGAGAGAGAGATAGAGAGACAGAGAGACCAAGGTAGAGAAACAGAGGTAGACACAGAGAGAGAGAGATAGACAGACAGACAGAGAGACAGAGGCAGACAGACAGACAGAGTGTGCATGAATACCAATGGTTAATTCAGCAAAAGGCCTTTGCCCCATAGTTCAGAGGGCATGTAAAGACATCTTCAATCCTATTAGAATCTTTCTTTTTTATGTAAAGACATCTTCAATCCTATTAGAATCTTTCTTTTTATGTAAAGTCATCTTCTTTTCTTTTTATGTAAAGACATCTTCAATCCTACTAGAATCTTTCTTTTTATGTAAAGACATCTTCAATCCTATTAGAATCTTTCTTTTTATGCAAAGACATCTTCAATCCTATTAGAATCTTTCTTTTTTATGTAAAGTCATCTTCAATCCTATTAGAATCTTTCTTTTTATGTAAAGACATCTTCAATCCTATCAGAATCTTTCTTTTTATGTAAAGACATCTTCAATCCTATTAGAATCTTTCTTTTTATGTAAAGTCATCTTCAATCCTATTAGAATCTTTCTTTTTATGTAAAGACATCTTCAATCCTATCAGAATCTTTCTTTTTATGTAAAGAAATCTTCAATCCTATTAGAATCTTTCTTTCCCCCCCTCACCCCCCCCACCCAAAAAAAAAAAAATCCTTGTGTCAGAGTAATTTCTCTTAACTTAAGTGCTTTCTTAAGATAAACACACAAGTTTTAGATCAGTATCTGCATTTGTAGAGACTACAGTGATAAGAGACTCTAGGGAGAGCTGGACAGTACAAGGTCTTCAGAGAAGAAGCCCCCCCCCCCCCCCCCCACATACCCCCCCCTACCCCTTCAGTCAAGCCCTCCGAGCCGCATCAGCAAACATACATTTTATCTACACGGCATGCAAAAACACTTGGGCCTACCTGCAACACAGTGTAACTGCTAAGATTAAGCCGACTGGTCCACTCAATGCTGTTTCAATGTAAACACACACACGATTAGCCGAGCATCATCACATGAGACCAAGGTTAGTAGTAACTGCCCTGGTCTCGTGTTGATCATCTTCTTCTTCGTTCATGGGCTGCAACTCCCATGTTCACTCGTATGTACAACACGAGTAGGCTTTTACATGTATGACCATTTTCACTTCGCCATGTAGGCCACGTGATCGATAGGTCCAGAGCGTCTGGGTAATGTTACAACAGGAAAGCATGTGACCATGCTACGCAGTCGAAAATGAACTCATCCGAACGATTTTCACGTTGGCGCAACGTCGGAACAAACTGCAATTGAGCGGTTAACAAAATATGGCTAAGTCATAACAGTTGGCATCTCTGGACACCAAAACAAAGATGACCCAAAAGAACAGGACCCAACCACTCCCTGGGATTGAGAGTCCCACGTTCTAGCAACAAAACCAAACCAGCGGACACCAAAAAAAATGGTGACCCGAGAAAACAGGATCTGAACACTCCTTGGAATTAACCCTCAAAGTGCTGGATATAATAAAACATACTTACAGAAATCATGCTTAAAACAAAGGGATAGTTTGCCTCCGCTACCTGTGCTCTGATTTGGGGCATTTGTATGCTTATCAGTAAGAATAAATAGGTAAACCTATACATTTTTGGAAAGTAGAATGAATGAAGAATCAGATAAAAGTAAGAAAAAGGCTGTACCTTCTATGTAGTTGGAGATATTCCATAGGATATAATTAACAAATTTTGCACACTTGTTTTCCAAAAACGTCAACCACAATGTTTATAGGTATTTTCACATCTTTTACAGAGTCAAAATCTCAAAATTGGAATTAAACTGTACAAAAAATGTTCTGGCTGCAGAATTATGATATGAATATAACTGAAACAATAAAATTATAAGCATTGTATTATTTATTTGAGACACACCCACCGACGCCACGCACGCGCACATCTACAATACTTTATGCAATCACAGGCAAAAACAGAAATAAATGTTTTCTTTTAGCTCATGTTGCTTTCAAAAGCAGCAAGAATGCTTTAAATCAAAATAATTTCCAGTTTTCTAGCTTGATTTGGTCAAGAAATCGCAATAGATCCATGCCTAACCCACTTTACCACCCCTCCCCACCCCCATCACCCACCCCCCAGTTTTTGTGACTGGAGACACAAAACTGAATGAACAACAAGCAAGCCAGCATGCCCAAGTGTCAAAATAACAAAGCCGTTTTCACCAGAATCCCTGTCAGCAAACGAATCATCACTAGTGACAAGGTCACTCATTTCCTGAGCTTTGTCAACTTGGTGTCACTCATTGTTTACAAAAAATACGAAGATCTGGACTTATAAACTCGGTCAAAGTTTGTGCAAACACAAGCAGGGAGGCAGTAACACCAGAACGAGGCAGTTTTACGAAGGCTGCCGAGTATAGCCGTATGATGTCGGACCTTATGTAAACAGAGCCACGATCGTGGCCCATCGCACTTTACCGGGAAAGCCACGATCGTGGCTCA
>NC_134891.1:27920384-27932884 GCF_041734735.1 Babylonia areolata
GGCATGTCTGTCAGGGCCCCTGTTCACACACAAACATACACACACACATATAGATATATATATAGATATATATATATATATTATATATATATATAGCGAGAGAGAGATACATACACACATATAACATACACACACATATATATACATATACACACACACACACACACACATGATGGGAGTCTCCCGTCGGTCCGACGGATGAGTAGGCAGGCAGGCTTATCTGTCGGTGTGTGTCCTCATTATGGGAGAAGAGGCTGATTCTGGATGCGTGCACACACACAACACTGTTTATAAACACACTCCAAACACCGACACACAGACACACACACAGACACACACACACAGCCGCACACACACACACACACAGACACACGCACACACACACACATACACAACACACATACACAAACTTTATGTCATTGTGAATAACTGGCTTTATATCATTATTCTGTTTCACATCATTGTGTATGACTTAGTTTATGTCATTCTGAGTTTATATAATTGTGTGTAACTGACTTTGTATCACTGTGTATAACTAAATTCATATTGCGGACAATCAGCTTTATTTGTATTTCTTTTTATCACAACAGATTTCTCTGTGTGAAATTCGGGCTGCTCTCCCCAGGGAGAGCGCGTCACTACACTACAGTACCACCCGTTTTTATATTATTTTTTCCTGCATGCAGTTTTGGTTTTTGGGGTTTTTTTGTTTTTGTTTTTCCTATTGTAGTCGATTTTTCTACAGAATTTTGCCAGGAACAACCCTTTTGTTGCCATGGGTTCTTTTACGTGCGCTAAGTGCATGCTGCACATGGGACCTCTGTTTATCACCTCATCCGAATGACTAGCGTCTAGACCAGCACTCAAGGTCTAGTGGAGGGGGAGAAAATATCGGCAGCTGAGCCGTGATTGGAACCAGCGCGCTCAGATTCTCTCGCTTCCTAGGCGGACGCGTTACCTCTAGGCCATCACTCCACTCATATCACTGTGGATAGCTGACTTTGGATCATCATATATAGTGACTTTAAATCATTGTGAGTTTATATCACTGTGCACAACTGAATGACTTTTTATCATTCTGTATAACTGACTTTACATCACTGTGTATAACTGACTTTACATCATTGTGTATAACTGACTTCATATCGCCATCAGACTATGCGCAATTTCACACACACTGAAAGCAAAGGCAGGAACCAGTGGAAGGCCAACACAGCCTCTCACTCACCCAGGAAGAAAGCCACCGACTCGGAGATACTCGTGAGCAGCATGCTGGGACCGGCCTTGCCCAACACTCGCCCGATCTGATCCTCCAGGCTTTCACTGGGCTTTCGCTCGTCCCGCTGAAAGAAAAAAAAAACCACATACACACACGGTGGTCATGGCGGCCGTTTGGACACCACTCCTCCCCGTCACAGCACTGCACAGGACGCTCTGAGTGGGGAGCAGGGTGAACATGCTTCCTGAATAACACACGGCCACAAAACAAACAAAACAAGAGAGGCAAGGCCTTCAAGACTCACTTGTGACTGAGAGTAAAACACACAAGCTTTTTATGTATTGAGTATAATTTCAAAATATAATATTTAAGGTGAGAAAGATCAGTTTAAAGCAAATTAAGTCCCCTAGCATAATTACAGAGTAATTTCCCTTTTTTACTATCTACACCAAAACGTTTGCAAAATAAATAAAACTTCCATGCTTAGCAAAAGAAGTTCCTGTTTGAACAAAAAATGATAATAATCACTCCTCTTGTTGTTGGGTCAGAATATCAGATCAAAGTGCCAAGTTTAGAGAATACAAAAAATATAAATATAACAGTAAATGCAGTTTGCATATAATTAGGCTTTATTATTTATTTTTTGTGCCCATCCCAGAGGTGCAATATTGTTTTAAGCAAGATGACTGGAAAGAACTGAATTTTTCCTATTTTTATGCCTAATTTGGTGTCAACTGACAAAGTATTTGCAGAGAAAATGTCAATGTTAAAGTTTACCACAGACACACAGACACAGACACACACACAGACAACCGAACACTGGGTTAAAACATAGACACTTTGTTTACACAAGTGAGTCAAAAAAAAAAGCTTCATGATCAATGATCTCTCTACTGCAATGGGAAATTTGTTTACAGCTTAGCCTTACATGAAGGGCTAGGATTCTCAAACTAGGAGGCAAGACTGAAGTGCTGCAGCCTTGGAAACCCAGTTACCATTTGGGGGGGAGGGGGGGGGGGGGACCGTCCCAGCGCCATCCTCGCCAAGAGGGTGGGGATGTAACATGGGCAGGGCACTCTCTACCAGCATCAAATTCTAGCCCAGACAGTCGGGAAGGACAGCAGTAGTTTGCTTTCTTGACTGCCGTACACAGCCACCAGGCACGCCACTTGGCAGCACTTACCTGTGAACACACTCTGCCAACCCCTCACAAGACTGGGAGCTACAGGGAGGAACAGCCTGATTCTTAAGAACAGGGGGAAAATATGTAATTATCCACATCCACAAACACACACATCCACACCCACATACACACATCCATGCCCCCCGCCCACACCCCCTACACACACCCCACCCACATCACCCCTCCACCTACATGCAGAGCCCTGACCTGCAAAGGTCTGCACCAGGATGAAGATATTGTCCACATCCACACCCACACACACACACACACACCCTCACCCACACTATCACCCCCACACCACAGACACCCCCAACCCACCCTCTACACACACACACACACACACACACACACACACACACACATACACCACACCACACCCTACATACACACACCCCTATCCACCCACCAACAACCACTCGCCCACCCTCAACTATCACCATCTCATGCACACACCACACTCACACCACACACACACAACACACACATAGCCTGACCTGCCATATCTGCACCAGGTTGAAAATGTTGTTAAAGCCCCCCCACCCCACCCCACCCCACACCACACACACCCCCACCCCACCCCACACCACACACAAACACACCCACACTGCAGTGTCTGCACCAGGATGAGGATACTGTCTACCATCCACACACATATCCCCCTCACCCAACCACCCACCCACGCCACAAAACACCCTCCCCTGCCCCCTGATACACACACCATCCATCCACCTACACACACACACACACACATAACACACACACACACACACACACACACACAACCCTGACCTGCAGCGTCTGCACCAGGATGAAGATGTTGTCGACGCCCACAGCCAGCACCAGGAAGGGGACGACCTCGATGATGATGAGGGTGGCCGGCTGACCCACCAGGCTGAAGAAGCCCAGACTGGCCGCCACCGACAGCAGCACGATCACCACCCCACCAATGCCCACCGTGATCTTCGAGTCGATCTGTAGTCACACACGCACACACATGCACACGCGCGCGCAAACACACACACACATACACATACACGCATACATATGTCATCCAAATGCCAAGCCAAGCAAGCTCATTTTATTAAAAAAATTACACTTTTACAGCCAAGGCTGACGAAACTTGTCTACAAATGTTTCTTTTCATTACCATGTTTGTGTTTTATTGTGTCCTATAAACCCTAAGGTTTTGTGACAATAAAACATTTTTTTGCATTCTTTCTGTATTTCCTATTCTCACATACACGACAGACCATGTCACGGTCTATCACCTAAGGTAGAGCGACCTAATGGAAATAGAAGACATAGTCCAAGGGTTCTGAGTCCCATATACGGACAGGGATTCTCACTCCCCCTTCCCCTAGAACTTGAGCAGTGGTCTGGTGCTAGTCATTTGGATGAGACAATCAACATGCACTTAAAACATGTGAAACAGCCCACAGCACAGAGAAATCTGTAGTACAATACACTTCACAACACTAGTAAAATACTAAAAATTCTACTGTATCCGTTATTGCGTATGATGATTATGGATTTATGTTTGTACCTTTTTTATGCACTATGCCCCCCAATATTCCTTGTGACCCCGGTTCACTTGGTCTTTCAATAAAGACTTATTTCTACAATCCAACCCAACCCAACACAGCACAGAGACAACTGACCAGGATGCAATCCAGGCTGTGACCCAGATTCACTTGGTAATTACAATGTAATGCAATGCAATACAATGCAATGCAATGCAACGTGATCCAACCCAACCCAACACAGCACAACGACACTGACCAGGATGTGATCCAGGCTGTGACCCAGATTCACTTGGTAATTAAGACCTATTCTACAATACAATACAATGCAAAGCAATGTGATCCAACACAACCCAACCCAACCCAACACAGCACAACGACACTGACCAGGATGTGATCCACGCTGTGACCCAGATTCACTTGGTAATTAAGACCTATTCTACAATACAATACAATGCAAAGCAATGTGATCCAACACAACCCAACCCAACCCAACACAGCACAACGACACTGACCAGGATGTGATCCAGGCTGTGACCCAGATTCACTTGGTAATTAAGGTGAGACCCCACAGGTAAAATTTATATCCAGTTATTTTCTTATGTTTTGGGTTTTTTATATCTGTATGATAGTAAAAACAAGAAAACAAGACAATTTTAGCATACTGAAAGATGTGAAGGTGATTTACTGTCCAAAATGACACAAAATTACGTAAAACGTTAAGAAATCATACGTTTCATTAGAACACGATACATACCATAAAAATTACTGTAGAAGCACCATTTCTTGTATGTAATGTTTACTATCCCTTTATCTATGACAGTAAGGAGGCTTTTTGAAGCGCAAGAATTATGAAACCTACAAACATGAGATAATGACAGTAATGAAATTTATCAGAATTAGGACTACCACAATGATAATTCAAGTACAAAAATAAATTCACCAACATTTTCAAAGAGGAAATCCTCATTTAGGTTTACAGCAAAATGATTATTCTACAAGGAAAAAAAAGAATTATTACTCTATCTCTTTTCATTGCTGAGATATCAATGTCCCAAGGTGATGACTATCAGTGAAAAAGCAGAATTTGAGAAAAAAGGCGATAAAGATTTTGAAGTTTTCTCTACTAAAGAAACATTACCTACTGAATTTTCATTGATATTTTCAACTTCAGTCAAGTGTCAGATGACTGCAGAAAGGTCTTCATTCATCTGCAAGTAACCCAGGGCCATAAACAGGGCCTTCTTCAGCCTGTTGTTCAGCCTGTGCAGCTTGATTCTGCAGACGCTGTCGACGCCGGTGTATTACAAACTGTTCCTGGGATGATGCCTCGGCTTTCTTCAGTCTGGTGTTGTCCTGCTGTCTGACAATGGCCAAAGTATGTTCATTAACATCCATGCTGAACATGTTCATCATTTCTGTCAGATGGGTATTCCCCTGGTTGAATTTCCCCACAGCATTTGCAACGGCTGCTTCCACACGACGTTTACCAAAGAAACGGTTCTTTGGGAGAATTGTCCACAGCAATGAATGAAATGATTCATTTACATTTTGTGTCTTTTTGTGCATGATTCTCTTTAGTAGGTGTGACGAGGTCATTCTTTTGTAGAGAGGCACCAGTTTGCTGAACACCTCTCTTGACACAGCTGTGCCAAGATTTTCTGCATGTGGTCCAGGTTGCTGACCAAGAGAAAGAGCTTTGTTGAAAAAGCACCAGCTGTCTGGGCCATGTGGACACCTGAAGTGATGGGGGTCTTCATCTGTTGATGCACTGTGGAACAGCGTTGCCCAAACAGCATTGCGCAGGTCGTCTTCAGTTTTGTTGCAGGGGTCTAATATGGCTCCTCGGAAGTAGTTCTGGAGTCTTTTGCATTTAGGCAAAGTGAGACGTCCAGATCCTTTGCCACCCAGTTTTTCTTCCTTGGCAAATTTTCGTAGGGCAGTTCCAATCCGCTTATGCACATGGTTTGTGCACTCCAGCTTGGTGACCAGGCGGTTGTCCCCGTACGGCTTGGCCCTCTCCACGGCACTGAAGGCTGCGGAGTCTCCATCAGACAGCATTGTCCTAAAACAGTATTGTTAAGAGACTAAATATAAAATGATGTCAAAATAAAAGAAGGAAACTAACAAAAAAACTGCATGAAAGCATCATCCTGTTGATTCTGTGTGAGCATGAGTACACACATACACACACACACATTTTAGTTTTGCTATTACAAGCAATAAGTTACCACCCCGCCCAAACTCAAACAATTTGTAGGCACATGAACATTTATTCACACACACACACACACACAGAGAGAGAGAGAGAGAGAGAGAGAGAGAGAGCGAGCAAATATTCTTATATTGATAAACAAAACATACCTGTAGCGAAAGCCGGTCCTCTCCACAGAGTTGTTCCACAGAAACAATGCAGCATCTCTCTCCATCGCCTTGGCTGAAGCATGGTGGTTGCGCTGGCACTCTGCTTCATGCTCATCCATCCACTCATTCCACTGAGCCTCCGACAAGTTTTCATTTTCTTTCAGTTTGCACATATGGCAATATGTGGACAACACATGCCAGTCTATCACAAATCCAGTGATCACCTCAATCACAGCTCCCACACCATAATGTGAAACAAAGCCACGGCGCTGCCATGTCCCATCAAAAGTTACATCAATCCAAGGGATGCCATCATCAATTTCCCAACAGCCTAACTCAGCATCCTCATGATAGAAATTTTCAACAGCATCAAGTTCTCTTGGGTGCAGTTCATTATAGGTGTCTTTCACAATTGTGTGCACATTCCTCTGAAGAATGTCACAAGTGTCACGAGAAACACTGCATGCCACTTTGTGGATACGTTGGTATGTGTTCTCACTCATATTAGGCATACCAAAAATGGCACAGAATTTGTTGAGTACTGCATACCCACCGCCTGCTTCCATGGAAAACATAACAGCTCTCTGGTTCACATCAAAGGGCCGATCACCTCTATCACTGTCAAAAATCCTAGGAGATGAATTCTCAGATTTACTGTATGTGCACTGCTTGCATTTGAGCACCACCGTTCTTGAAAGTCCCATCTTTTCATCGAGGAAGAGTTGTACCGACGAGTCTTCACACATGGGACATGTCATATCATTCAGTAATCTGTTCAATTGACCAACATCAAATAAGCACCACTCGCGCTGTCCGAAAACGTCCTGATCGTTATAATTGTTGGTCTTCCGGTTGAACTCCTGCACAAGTCGAATCTTTTTGGATGAGGCTGACTCTGGAATCTGTTCACGAAAATCAGCAGCAACGTCATCTGTTTCAACTAAGGAAACACGCGGCTCATGTTCGATGTCAGAATCCAACACTTCGTCACCTTCTTCAGCCTTTCGTTTCTTTGCTTCACGCATTTTCTGCATCTTTAAAGCTTGTCGTTTTGATGCAGAACCAAAATGGGCCGTTTTTAGCGTGTGATGTTTCTTTCTTGGCATGTTTTTATCGTAGAAATGATCAAAGTTTTCTTTTCTCTTTCCAAAAAAAACCGAATGTTTACACAACGGATGTTTACACCAAGTGTCCGGATGTTGTAACTTCGTTAATCTCCGACGTCGACGGAAACGCCCGAGGTAGCTGTTTTGCATATATGCGCATGCGCAATTCACAACTAAACCGGTTCTCGATCGGAAGTTTCGCGACTGACCAATGAGCTTCAAGGAGATGAAGCTGATTAGAAAACACCCACGTCAGTCTTTGTCTCTTCTTGCTCAGGGGTGGCAGCCTTCACAGTTTCTACTGACGTCATGTGAAAGTACGGTCTTTCCCGCTCATTTTGATAGGTCACTTCCCGCATTGCAGACGATAATTCTAGCTGTATCCAAGTCTTGAAAACGGACACAATTGCACACCTTTCATATTTTCAACAAAAAAGTAGACACACCAGGGTTGCAAATGATCTTTATTTTCACACATTTATTCATTTTCTGGAACGTTCATCAACAAGAAATGAAAGTAGACACATAAAACTACCAAAAAAATGAAAAAACCCAAAACATGTTTGTGAACACTTTTTTACCATTTTTTGCCTGTGGGGTCTCACCTTAAGACCTATTCTACAATACAATACAATGCAAAGCAATGTGATCCAACACAACCCAACCCAACCCAACACAGCACAACGACACTGACCAGGATGTGATCCACGCTGTGACCCAGATTCACTTGGTAATTAAGACCTATTCTACAATACAATACAATGCAAAGCAATGTGATCCAACACAACCCAACCCAACCCAACACAGCACAACGACACTGACCAGGATGTGATCCAGGCTGTGACCCAGATTCACTTGGTAATTAAGACCTATTCTACAATACAATACAATGCAAAGCAATGTGATCCAACACAACCCAACCCAACCCAACACAGCACAAAGACACTGACCAGGATGTGATCCAGGCTGTGACCCAGATTCACTTAGTAAATACAATGCAATACAATGCAATGCAATGCAATGCAATGCGATGCGATCCAACCCAACCCAACCCAACCCAGCACAAAGACACTGACCAGGGTGTAATCCAGGCTGTGACCCAGATTCACTTGGTAATTAAGACCTATTCTACAATGCAATGCAATGCAAAGCAATGTGATCCAATACAACCCAACCCAACCCAACACAGCACAAAGACACTGACCAGGGTGTAATCCAGGCTGTGACCCAGATTCACTTGGTAATTAAGACCTATTCTACAATGCAATGCAATGCAAAGCAATGTGATCCAATACAACCCAACCCAACCCAACACAGCACAAAGACACTGACCAGGATGCGATCCACGCTGTAGAACTGGCCAAGGAAGAGGGTGATGTAGCCAAACATGATGAGGTAGCTGATGATGATGGTCAGCACGTCCGAGCGGCTCTCGCGGTCCAGCTCATCCTCGATGGAGCGCTGCAACACAACAATAACAATGATGAAAAGTATTTATATCGCCCTCAACCTTGTGCAGAGACAAATCAAGAGCGCTTTCGCACCAGTCATTCACACGCGTGCGTAACTCTAAAGCTGGAGAAACGGAAGACAAGGGAGAGGCAGGGGAGGGGGGCTCTATCTTGGGAAGAGGTGGGTTTTAAGGCCAGACTTGAAAGAGCCAAGTGCAGAGACCTGACGAACACAACACATCCCTTCACAACACATCAGATCACAACACATTACGTCACAACACAACGCATTACAACACATCACATCTGAACACAATACATCACACCACAACACATCAGCTCACAAGATGTCACGTCACAACACAACACATTACAACGCATCGCATCACATCTCAACACAATACATCACACCACAACACATCAGATCACAATACATCATGTCACAACACATCACAACACGATACATCACAACACAAATCACATCACATCACATCACATCAAATTCATGCATGTGCACTTAGACCTGACCACTTCAGCTCAAAACAAAACAAAACTTGAGACTGCAAGAACACTCCAAGGCTATAGCGCTAAATCAACAACATAACACAACATGGGTGTCAGCAGCATATACACAACTACAGTATTTACAGACACACAGAAATGAATGGCAATCACAACACAACATACAAATCACAAGATGTATTCAAACAGCACAGAATATAAAAACAATATTGATCCCTTCCTTGAAAACATCTTCTTTTTTTTCTCTTTTACCTAAACAATGGTTGGCAAAATCATTCTGGTTGTGAGTACCGTAAAGTTTGGTCTATTGAGCACACTGGTATATAAGCCGCACCCACTAGATTTTTAAAAAAATTGAACTTCATACACACATAAGCCGCACTGGATTATAAGCCGCACTTATTACCAGTATTGGAACACACACTGATACAACAGACCTGTCAATACTACAGGTTATGAAATAAACACAAGAGGAAACAACACAAAGAAAAGCAAGTGAAAATACTGCTAGTGCCACAAAAAAAACAAAAAAAAACACAACGAAAATAAGATCCATAATCTAGGGATAGTCACATTTATTCAACGTTGTCCTGCTCACTGAATCCACCGAAATCTTCGTCTTCAGTGTCGGAGCTGAAAAGAACCAGCATAGCTTCCTCCGCCATCTTGTCACTGACTTCAGCCTCGCTTTCATTTGATGAACATGAATGCAAGGTGGAGGTCACTGCTGGTTCGTCGCTTGCACTGTCGTCTGCTGCAGCTCACAGTCCAGCCTTACAAAATCCATTGTTAATAGTGGACTGCTTTACTTTTCCCCACGCTGTCAGGATCCAATGTAAAGCTTGCTTGTCGTAAACGGCCAGTTTTGGTGAAGGACTTTTCAAACCACTTTTCATCCAGGTTTCCCACTCGACACGCAGTGCCACTTTGAAAGAAGAACAGATGAGAACATGGCACTCTGGCATCGTTAAAATCCTCAAATAAGCCGCATTACTGTATAAGCTGCAGAGGTTGAAGCTGGGAGAAAAAGCCGCGGCTTACAGACTGAACTTTACGGTACTCAGCTTCGGAAGCCTGTCAATGCACATCCTCAATGTCTGAAGACATGTCATAAGAAACCTGGCAGCAAAGACAGATAAGAAATTTAAAGAATTCAATTAAAAAAAGAAAAGCAAAAAAAACAAGAGAGGCAAGGCCTTCAAGACTCACTTGTGATACACTTAAAAAAAAATCTAATCATTAAAATGTGTTCTGTATTTGTTATTATAAAGCTTCGCGTTAAAAAAATTAAAAAAAAAAAAAGTCCTAACCAGATTCGAATTAAGTCCCCTAGCATTAATTACAGAGTAATTTCCCTTCTTCACTATCTGCTCTTGTTGTTGGGTCAGAATATCAGATCGAAGTGCCAAGTTTAGAGAATACAAAAAATATAAATATAACAGTAAATTCAGTTTGCATATAATTAGGCTTCATTTTTTTTTTTTTTTTTTTTTTTTTTTTTGTGCCCATCCCAGAGGTGCAATATTGTTTTAAACAAGATGACTGGGAAAGAGCTGAATTTTTCCTATTTTTATGCCTAATTTGGTGTCAACTGACAATTTGCAGAGAAAATGTCAATGTTAAAGTTTACCACGGACACACACACACACACACACACAGACAACCGAACACCGGGTTAAAACACAGACTCACTTTGTTTACACAAGTGAGTCAAAAAACCGTTCAGAAAGACCACCCCACAGGGGGGAATGCCAGGCCCAACTCACCTCCGAGGAGAAGGCGATGGACATGTTGGGCTGGTTCTCGGTGTAGTTCTTCATGAACTCAATGAACACCTTCTCCCAGGCCTCCGCCTTGGCGTTGTCCGCCTCCTTCCGGTGGTTGTTGACCACAAACGTGATCACCAGAGCCGTGGCGTTGTGGTAGTTGTCCCCTGCGACACCACAGGAACAATTTTCACTGAATCGGCGTCAATCAGCGTTAACACGGTCACTGATTGATGAACACACATAAGTCTATCAAGCTGTTGTTGTACTTCAGTGCTCAGGGAGAGAGAGAGAGATAGAGAGAGACAAAGAGAGAGACACAGAGACAGAGACAGACAAAGAGAAACAGCTGTTCAGTGCTCAGGGAGAGAGAGAGAGATAGAGAGAGACACAGAGAGAGACAGACAAAGAGAAACAGAGAGAGAAAAAGAGAGAAACACATGCACAGATGCAAACCGCCCACACACACGCACAGAAACATACATACACTTACAGCTTATTCCACACAATGATTAACACCTGAAGGCATATGCCTGCTTGCAACAAAGCCAGCGAAACAGCTTTCAAGCAGGGTCAGGCATCCTGAAGAGAACAGAACTCCCAATACAACACAATACAGCACAATACAACACAGTACAGCACAATACTACACAGTACAACACAATACAATACAGTACAACCCAGACATCCTGAAGAGAACAGAACTCCCAATACAACACAGTACAGCACAATACTACACAGTACAACACAGCACAACACAGTACAACTCAGACATCATGAGGACAACAAAACTGACAATACAACACAGCACAACCCAGTACAATACAACACAGTACAGCACAACACAACACAGTACAACACAGCACAACACAGTACAACTCAGACATCATGAGGACAACAAAACTGACAATACAACACAGCACAACAGTACAACACAGCACAACCCAGTACAATACAACCCAGTACAGCACAATACAACACAGTACAACAGTACAACACAGCACAACCCAGTACAATACAACACAGTACAGCACAACACAACACAGTACAGCACAACACAACACAGTACAACTCAGACATCATGAGGAGAACAAAACTCACAATACAAAACAGCACAACATACAACACAGCACAACCCAGTACAATACAACACAGTACAGCACAATACAACACAGTACAACACAGCACAACACAGTACAACTCAGACATCATGAGGACAACAAAACTCACAATACAACACAGTACAACACAGTACAACTCAGACATCATGAGGACAACAAAACTGACAATACAACACAGCACAACAGTACAACACAGCACAACACAGTACAACTCAGACATCATGAGGAGAACAGAACTCCCAATACAA
>NC_134891.1:27935384-27965384 GCF_041734735.1 Babylonia areolata
GTGAGTGCCTGTGTTCATGGTTTGGATGGTAACTGGGAAAAGTATAGCAATGAACTGTTGAAAGGATATATGCAAATTCCGTATTTTCTGTCCACATAGGCACACGTGTGTATGTGTAGCAATACGTTTGTACATGCATGCTTGTGTGTCGATGGGCCGGGGAGCAAGGGAACCAAGAAGAAGAAGAAGAAGAAGAGAGGAAAGCGTGCAGACTGACTTGACGCAGAAGAGGAAGTGGTCCAGGTAGTCGGCCAGCACGAAGAAGCCGAAGGAGTCCATCACCTTGCGGTCCAGCTGCTTGTGGCTGTTCTGGAAGTAGTTGAGCACGCTCTCGATGGTGCAGTGCTGGTTGTCCGGCGCCAGGGGCTGGAAGCAGATGTCCTCCAGGCCGATCGTGCCGTTCTGGTACGGCGCCCGCAGGGCCTCCACCGCCAGCTGAAGGTCCAGCACCTGGGGGGGAGAAAATTACAGGTGTGTGCACTGTTGTTGTGTGTTTCATCAACATAGTGCCAATGGGGGTGCCAATGCACATGCAGGGGAGGGGGGAAAAAGGCACAGGACCTCAGTTTATTGTCTCATCCCAATGACTAGCGTCCAGACCACCGCTCAAGGTCAAGCGGAGGGGGAGAAAGCACTGGCGACTGTGGGATTCGAACCAGAGCACTCAGATCCCCTCGCTTCCTAGGCTGACGCGCTTCCACTAGGCCAACGCTCCGGAGTGCACACACTGCAAAGCGGTGAGCACGCAGGGCACCAGAAGATGCTGCAGGGGCAGACGCTGCCCCGTGGTGACGGGACTCTCTCTGGCTGCCTGAGCCTTGCTTGCTTGCGACGTCCCTCTTCAGGTGCCTTGGATAGCTTTTCTCGTGAGAACGTGCCAGAGTACGTACTCCTTCCTGCCGCTGCAGGGGAGATGTTGTGTGCACCGCTGAAGACTTGGTCTTTCCTGTTGTCTGTTTATCGTTTCCGTATGGTGACCTCTGTTTCTATGTCCCTACGTTAGTTCTCCCATCAGCAGCTTTTTTTTTTTTTTTCTTTTTTTTTCTTCTTTTTTTTTCCCCTTTGCATTGAAGGCTGTATTTCTTTTATTGAAACATCATGTATGACAGAATTTTGCACAGTTCACAATTTGCAATGAAGTTCAGGGATAATTAACTTGCAAGGGTATTTCTATTTTCATAATACACAAAGGACAAAAAGAAATAATGTAAAAAAATAAAATAAACAAAATTAAAATTAAAAAAACAAGAAAACGCACACACACACACACACACACACACAACAACAAAAAAACCCAAAACCTAATCATCAGTCACCAAAAAATTAATGATAATAATGACTGGCATGTATCAAACACATTCGAGCCCTCTGCACATTTAAGAACTATCTGTAATCAATGTCTTGTAAGACAACCACTTTGCTTTAAAGTCTTCAATGTTAGATTGCATTCTTGCATTGTGTTTTTCTATTTTTATTAACGCCGGGGAAATATATCTTTCAAAAAGCTGCTACAGTGGGCCTGCATTTGTCAAATTTGCATTTATAAATGTACATTTTAGCTTTTTTTTTTCTTCCTACTTTCACACACCTGACATTAATTTGCAATGTCCACACAATCAATGTACCGCCTCTCCTCAACCACCATGATGTGGGACACCAAACTGTGCACCCCCTCCACCCCCTTCCCCTTTTCCACCAGCACACCCCCACCCTTCCATCCCCTTCCACCCCCTCCCCCTTTCCACCAGCACACCCCCACCCTTCCATCCATCCCCCTTTTCCACCTGCACACCCCCACCCTTCCACCCCCTCCCCCTTTTCCACCAGCACACCCCCACCCTTCCATCCCCTTCCCCCTTTTCCACCAGCACACCCCCACCCTTCCATCCATCCCCCTTTTCCACCAGCACACCCCCACCCTTCCATCCATCCCCCTTTTCCACCAGCACACCCCCACCCTTCCATCCTTCCCTCTTTTCCACCAGCACACCCCCACCCTTCCAACCCCCTCCACCCCCTCTCCCCTTTCCACCAGCACACCCCCACGCTTCCATCCCCTTCCACCCCCTCTCCCCTTTTCCACCAGCACACCCCCACCCTTCCATTCCCTTCCACCCCTCCCCCTTTTCCACCAGCACACGCCCACCCTTCCATTCCCTTCCACCCACTGTAGCAGCTTTTTGAAAGATATATTTCCCCGCCATAAGTGTTGCCCTCTGGCAAAGTTTGTTGCTTATTTGTTTATAGTCTGTTCATCTAAGATGATGATATTGGACTGAAAATAAATGATACTATTCATGTTATTGTTATTACTATTTGGATTATTATCATTTCTATCATAATGAAGATGACTGTTATTATTAATTAGAAATCAACATTTCTGTATATTCGAATGAAAAGGGGGGCAGTTGAAGTGGAGGGCAGGGAGGGGGTGGGGCGAAAGGGAAGGGACTAAGAGAGAGAGAGAGAGAAAGAGAACAGAATGTGGAAAAGATAAAAGTACATAATGTAAAATGAAGAGGGTGAGTGTCAGTGACTGGAGAAAGAAAAAAACATAACACTGGAAGGGGGTGTGTGAGAGGGGGGACGGGGGAAGCCGGATCAGGACCAAAAAAAAATCAATCAATAATCAAATACTGTATGCACTGCTTCTGTATATTATCATCTGAAACAAACTGCCCTCTGGCAAAATTCTGTACACGAGAAATCAATCAATGCTAGATCGGTTCACAAACACACGCATGCACACACTGACTAGCATGTTGGGTTACACTGCTGGTCAGGCATCTGCCTAGCAGATGTAGTGTAGCGTTATGTGTGGATTTGTCCGGACGCAGCTCTTCCTCCTCGGGAGACCGACTGATACTGAAAAGTGGAACTGACCTGGTGGAGGAACTCCTTGTCGAAGATGGGGTGGAAGATGGTCTTGGTGGTGGCAGGAGGGGGGTTCTTGTGGACGATGTCGGAGTGGTTGCCCGTGCGCGTGATGATCAGCTGCTCTGTGCGGTAGAAGGGCCTGTGACACAACCACCCCCCTGTCATCATCGCACAACATATCACTGTTTTCAGCTGCTCTGTATGGTAAAACAGACTGTTACATACCATCCCATTATCATCACACAACGTATCACACTGTCATCAGCTGCTCCGTGCGGTAGAAGGGCCTGTGACATAACCACCCCCGTCATCACCGCACAACGTATCACTGTTTTCAGCTGCTCTGTGTGGTGAAGGGCCTGTATATATATGTATGCATATCTATTTATATGGATCTCTCTCTCTCTCTCTCTGTCTCTCTCTCTCTCTCTCTATATATATATATATACATATATACATATATATATCTGTATCTATCTATCTAGTATATATATACATATTTTTAACCAGCCTACATTTTATCTGCAAGGCATACAGACACTTGGGCCTACCTGCAACACAATGTAACTACTGCGATTTTAAGCTGATTAGTCCACGCAATGCTGTTTCAACGTAAAAACACGCACACGATTAGCTGATCATCATCAGATCACGTGAGACCAAGGTCAGTAGTGACTGCCCTGGCCCCGTGATCGATAGGTCCAGAGCGTCCGGGTAATGTTACGACAGGAAAAGCATGTGATTACGCTACAAAGCGGAAAAATTGACTCCTCGGAACGATTTCGACATTGGCCCTGACGTCCCGAACAAACTGCGATCAAACATAACAGAACACGGCAACACAATAACAGATGGCACCTCTGTAATCATGAACCCCAACCCCTCCAGACAAAGCAGCAGCAGCACCACTCACGCAAACTTCTCATCAAAGTAGTCCTTCTCCTGGCGGGCGCGGCTGCTGGGGGCGGACCACAGCAGCACGGGGTCGGTGATGACCTGGAAGGTGGCGATGCCGCAGGCCAGGGCCAGGGCCACCAGCACCCCCACCCCCAGCACCATCTTGGGCCAGCGGGCGCAGAAGCGGCCCCAGCGCCGGAAGGCCCGCTCCAGAGCCTTCTCCAGGCTGGCGCCAAGCTGACAGACACACACACACACACACAATATTAGTCTAATATCACTAATAGTGAAAAGACGCTAAACTAAAGAACAAACAAACACACAATATTAACATATAAAACTTTAGATATATATATATTCCACTTTGTTGTTCCTCACACACGCATGTATGATAGTCGTGTTCGACAATGACCACCAGAACAGCAGAGGAGGTAACTGCTGTCCCAACTATCTGGGCTAGAATATGATTACAGTGGAGAGTTGTCTTGCCCAAGTTACATCCCCCACTCTCTCAGCCAAGAGGGTTTTAGGACAGTCAGCATTGGGATGGTTCCCAAAGGCCCACTAGCCCCCAAGGCTGCAGCACTAAAAGCCAGTGCAATTTTGCCTCCTGGTTTGAGAGTCGTAGTCCTTCACAAAAGACTAAGCTCCTCACACACACACACACACACACACACACACACACACACACACACACACACTCACTCACTCACTCACTCACATACATACACGCTGTTGTCGTTTCTCCTTCACAAACGAAGATGACCATAAGCTTCTCACCGGGAGGGCCTGTAAATTAATGGCTGGTAAGCCCAATCCAGGCTCTTGAGGTGTCTGTGGCACTGCACTGCGTACAGGATCTTCTTGTTGTTGATTCTCCTTCACAAGCAAAGATGAGCATGAGTTTCACACCTCATGGGTGCGTAAATTAATGGCTGGTAAGCCCAATCCAGGCTCTTGAGGTGTTTGTGGCACTGCGGACAAGGTATTGTTGTCGATTCTCCTTCACAAGCGAAGATGAGCATAAGCTTTTCCCTGGATGGGTCTGTAAGTTAGTTTCAGTTTCACTTTCTCAAGGAGGCGTCACTGCGTTCGGACAAATCCATACACGCTACACCACATCTGTTGAGCAGATGCCTGACCAGCAGCATAACCCAACGCGCTTAGTCAGGCCTTGAGTGCATGCTTACATATTTGTGTACCTATGAAAGGGGATTTCATTTTACGTAATTTCGCCAGAGGACAACACTCTCGTTGCCATGGGTTCTTTTTCAGTGCGCCAAGTGCGTGCTGCACACGGGACCTCGGTTTATCGTCTCATCCGAAAGACTAGACGCTCAGTTTGATTTTCCAGTCAAACTTAGGAGAAAGGGCGAGAGCGGGAATCGAACCCACACCCTCACGGACTCTCTGTATTGGCAGCTGAGCGTCTTAACCATTCTGCCACCTTCCTCCTCTGTAAGTTAACGGCTGGGAAGTCCAATCCAGGCTCTAAGGTGTCTGTGGCACTGCGGATAGGGCTTTGTTGTTGTTGATTCTCCTTTGTAAGCGAAGATGAACATGAGTTTCACACACTTGGTGGGTCTGTAAAAAAAAATGGCCGGGTGTTAGTCCAATACAGGCTCTGAAGTGTCTGTGGCACTGTGGACAAGGTGGTGTTGATTCTCCTTCACAAGCCATGATGACCATGAGCTTCTCACTGGGTGGGTCCATAAATGGCAGGTAAGTCCTATCCAGGCCCTGAAGGGTGTCTGTGGCACTGCGGGCAGGGGTGTGCGTAGCTGGTGCTGTCCTGGCGTAGTTGAATCGAGTGCCTTTCTCCTTGTGCTGCCGGTGTTTCAGAATGGACTTGCCGAATCCTCCGCTCTTCATAAGAGGCGACGCCAGACCGGATCCGGCTTCTCCATGCTGAGCGATCAGAGGCTAAAGCTTCCCATGTGTTTGGGTCAGCATCACAGCGCTTGAAGGAGGCTGTTTGGGTCGGCATCGCAGCGCTTGAAGGAGGCTGTTTGGGTCAGCATCACAGCGCTTGAAGGAGGCTGTTTGGGTCAGCATCACAGGGCTTGAAGGAGGCTGTTTGGGTCAGCATCACAGCACTTGAAGGAGGCTGTTTGGGTCAGCATCACAGCACTTGAAGGGGGCTTTTCGAGAGTCTCTGTCACGTTCCCTCTGGCCCCTGGGGGAGCGCTTGCTTGCACAAAGCTCTCTGTAGTACAGTCTCTTAGGGAGGCACTCATCGGTCATGCGGACAACATGTCCAGTCCACTGGACAGCTGGGACTTCATCAGCTGAGCGTGAATGCTTTCCTTCCTAGATTTCTAAAGGATCTCTGTGTCACCTGACATATACCTATATGATCCTGTCAGCTGACGTGGATTAGACTTAGGTCTCTGTCCGAAGATAGGTGTGACATGAATGTCAATATTATCAACAATAACAACAACTAGTACTAATAGTATTAGAAGTAATAACAACAACAAAAATAGTAATAATCATCAAAATAATAACAATAATGATAATAACAACATCAATAACAACAGCAACAACAACAACAAAACACACGCCGCTGACATGCGCCGCGGCGACGGCAACCCACAACGACCGACCCCTCACCTTCTCGAAGCAGCTGAGCTGCGTGTGGGTGACGTTCTCCAGCAACCTGCGCTTGTGCTCATAGCGCTCGGCCTGGGTGAGGGGGGCGGAGGAGGACCCCGGGCTGAAGCAGTTGAAGGCGCCCGACCCGTCATCCAGGTCCCCATCCACGTCCAGACGCAGCGAGTCCTGAGGAAACGACGACGACAGGGGGAGTTTCGACTGATTGATTGATAGGGATACTTATACAGCGCCTATCCTCGGTCGGAGACCAAGCTCTAAGCGCTTTACAAACACTGAGTCATTTACACAACAGGCTGCCTACCTGGGTACAGCCGACTGACGGCTGCCATTGGGCGCTCATCATTCGTTTCCTGTGTCATTCAAGCAGATTTCAGGCACGCACACCTACACACTGCGACAAACATGTAGCATTTAACATTTTACGTGTATGACTGTTTTGTTTATTTACCCCGCCATGTAGGCAGCCATACTCCTTTTTCAGGGGTGTGCATGCTGGGTATGTTCTTGTTTCCATAACCCACCGAATGCTGACATGGACTACAGGATCTTATACATGCGTATTTGATCTTCTGCATGTGTATACACACGAAGGGGGTTCAGGCACTGGCAGGTCTGCGCATATGTTGACCTGGGAGATCGGAAAAATCTCCACCCTTTACCCACCAGGCGCCACCAAGATTCGAACCCGGGACCCTCAGATTGAAAGTCCAATGCTTTGACCACTCGGCTATTGTACCCGTCATATCCCTTGTTTGCTTTCGATGCACTGTACCGTACCATGTACTTAGCGCATTGGGTTATGCTGCTGGTCAGGCATCTGCCCAGCAGATGTGGTGTAGCGTGTATATGGATTTGTCTGAATGCACTGACGCCTCCTTGAGAATTTGAAGCTGAAACTGTACCATGTTAAAACTGATGCAAACCAAACTAGCCCAATTTTGGTTGAATACACAGTAACATGTCAAACTGATTTGTGTGAAACCCATTTTTGTTCAACATATTGTACCATGTCAAACTGATTTGTGGAAGACCCCATTTGGTTCAATACACTGTGCTATATCAAAGACATATATATATATAGAGAGAGAGAGAGAGAGACAGAGAGAGAGAGAGAGATGTTTTGTGTTATACCCCGTTTGGTTCAAAATACTGTGCCATTTCAAACTGATTTGTGTTTTACCCTCCTCTTTGGTTCAATATACTGTGCCATGTCAAACTGATTTGTGTTATATCCCCCTATTTGGTTCAATAAACTGTGCCATGTCAAACTGATTTGTGTTATATCACACTATTTGGTTCAATAAACTGTGCCATGTCAAAATGATTGGTGTTATACCCTTCTTTGGTTCAATAAACCGTGCCATGTCAAACTGATTTGTGTTATACCCCCTCTTTGGTTCAATATACTGTGCCATGTCAAACTGATTTGTGTTATACCCCTCTTTGGTTCAATATACTGTGCCATGTCAAACTGATTTGTGTTATACCCCTGTTTGGTTCAATAAACCGTGCCACGTCAAACTGATTTGTGTTATACCCCTCTTTGGTTCAATAAACTGTGCCATGTCAAACTGATTTGTGTTATACCCTTCTTTGGTTCAATAAACCGTGCCATGTCAAACTGATTTGTGTTATACCCCTCTTTGGTTCAATAAACCGTGCCATGTCAAACTGATTTGTGTTATACCCCTCTTTGGTTCAATAAACTGTGCCATGTCAAACTGATTTGTGTTATATCTCCCTATTTGGTTCAATAAACTGTGCCATGTCAAAATGATTTGTGTTATATCACACTATTTGGTTCAATAAACTGTGCCATGTCAAACTGATTTGTGTTATACCTCTCTTTGGTTCAATAAACTGTGCCATGTCAAACTGATTTGTGTTATACCCCTCTTTGGTTCAATAAACTGTGCCATGTCAAACTGATTTGTGTTATACCCCTCTTTGGTTCAAGAAAACTGTGCCATGTCAAACTGATTTGTGTCATACCTCTCTTTGGTTGAATATACTGTACCATGTCAAACTGATTTGTGTTATACCCCTCTTTGGTTCAATAAACTGTGCCATGTCAAACTGATTTGTGTTATACCCCCTCTTTGGTTCAATATACTGTGCCATGTCAAACTGATTTGTGTTATACCCCTCTTTGGTTCAATATACTGTGCCATGTCAAACTGATTTGTGTTGTAACCCCTGTCTGGTTCAATATACTGTGCCATGTCAAAATGATTTGTTTTGTTATACCCCCCTGTTTCATTCAATATGAAGTGCCAATGTCAAACTAATGATGATGCAAACAAAAGCTGATCAGTTTGCTCTGCGCAAACCTTGTTTGCCATCGGTTTGACAGGGAACTGTTTTACGACACTAAATTTTTTTTATTTTTTTTAAACATTTCATTAAACCTCCTTGGCATCTGTCTGACAGGGTACCGTTTTATAACACCAAATCAGTTCTTAAAAACATATTCTTAATGCTAAAAAAAAAATTTTTAAAAGCCTAAACACAGGCATGCAAACGCATCCTGCCCCGCCCCTGCGCCCCCTCTCACACACACACTCTCACACACACACACACACACACACACACACACACACACACCCCTGCACACACCTGCACCATGATGTTGTAGCAGATGGAGTAGATGCCAAACACCAGCAGGAAGACGATGTAGATGCAGGCGGCCACGAAGGCATAGCAGTCCACGTGCAGGATGGTGCAGGGGGCAGGAGGCGGGGGCACGGGTGGCAGCGGGGGGCAGGTGTCACGGCAGTCCTGGCAGGAGCAGGGCGCCGTGTCGTTGGTCAGGCCCCGCGAGCAGGGGATGACGGAGGCGTTGAGCGGGGTCAGGATCTCCTCGCCCTTGTGCGCCGGCTGGTCCGTGATGTTGAAGTTGATCTGCACACGCATGCACATGCACACACACAAACACACACGCACACACACATGCACACACATACACACACACACACACATGCACACACACACAAAGAAAACGATAACTAAGCATCATGGTATTCTGTGGAATCAGTGTGTGAATGAATACTTATTTCGTTCTGCCTACATCATTATCTTTTACATGCACCGGCTGGTCCATGATGTTGAAGTTGATCCACACGCGCGGGCGAACACACCGCATGCACACACACACACAACACACACACACACACACATGTACACACACACAAAAAAGGGGACTAATAACTGTGATAACTAAGCAGTATGATATTACGCAGAATCATTGTGTGAATGAATACTTATTGTTCTGCCTGTATCATTATCATTTACATGCACCAGCTGGTCTGTGATGTTGAAGTTGATTTGATCTGCACACGCAGGCACACGCGCACACACAAAGGAAACGATACCTAAGCATCATGATATTATGTGGATTCAAAGTGTGAATGAATATAACCGTTCTGCCTATATCATTATTTCCATGTAAACGAGGCATTATAATGCCACACGGATTCAATGTGTGAAAGAATTCTCAGTGTTCTACCTGTATCATCATTTCCATGTTAACTACACATTATAACTTTGCATGGGGTCAACATGTGAGAGAATATTTACTGTTCTAAAACCTGTTGCATCATTTTTCTGTAAACTAATCTTTATAATATCACGTGGAACCAAAGCAAGAAAGAATACTTATTGTACTGCCTATAGTATTATCTTCACGTAAACTAGGCATTTTAACATTACATGGAATCAACGTGTGAAAGAATGCTTACTCAAGTTACTGTTCTAAAACCTATATTATAATTTTCCCATAAACTAAGCTTTATAATAATATCACATGGAACAAATGTGTGAATGAATACTTGCTGTTTTGCCTGAATCATTATTTTGTTTTAAACTAAGCTTTGTATGAATTATAGAATCTATCATTTCTCAGCAGCAGAACTTCAGAGTGGTTTAAAAAAAAAAAATAACAGCTTTACAACCTGGGCAAAACAGTGAGTACAGCCCACAGGAGAATCATGTATGTTGTGTTGTGTTGTGTTGTGTTGTGTTGTGACGGGCGCCATAGCCGAATCGTTAAAGCGTTGGACTTTCGATCTGAGGGTCCCGGGTTCGAATCACGGTGACGGCGCTTGGTGGGTAAAGGGTGGAGATTTTTACGATCTCCCAGGTCATCATATGTGCAGACCTGCTAGTGCCTGAACCCCCTTCGTGTGTATATGCAAGCAGAAGATCAAATACGCACGTTAAAGATCCTGTAATCCATGTCAGCGTTCGGTGGGTTATGGAAACAAGAACATACCCAGCATGCACACCCCTGAAAACGGAGTATGGCTGCCTACATGGCGGGGTAAAAACAGTCATACACGTAAAAGCCCACTCGTGTGCATACGAGTGAACGCAGAAGAAGAAGAAGAAGAAGAGTGTTGTGTTGTGTTGTGTTGTGTTGTGTTGTGTTGTGCTGTGCAGTGCTGTGCTCTGCTCTGCTGTGCTGTGCTGTGCTCTGCTGCTTATGCATCACTTTTTTTGTACGGACAGATTTTTGTGTGTTAAATTCAGGCTGCTCTCCACCAGAGACAATGTATAAGCACAATGCAGCACCACTCCACATTGTGATTCTTTTTTCCTGTCTGCAACTGCATTTTCTTTCACTTTCAAGGTGATTTTTTTTTTCTACTTAAAAAAAAAAAAAAAAAAAAAATTTCATTCACTTTTTTTCAAGGTCAAGATGAAACTACTTTCATCAAATATTGATATCCGTGCAATTCTACAGCATACTGCCAAGCACAAACCTTTTTTTTTTATATATATATTTTTTTTTTATTTTGCAATGGGTTCTTTTACATGCATGCACTCGCTCTCTCTATATATGTCTCTTTCTCACACACACCATACACACCCCAACACACACACACACACACAAACACATCCCCCTACACACACACACAAATACACACACACACACACACACCAACCCCATCCCACACACACACCACACCATATCCCCACCCCAGACACACACACACACACACACACACACACCCACACTAACACACACACACACACACACACACACACACACACACACACACACACACCTGGAAAGGGGTCTGGGAGTTGCTGGTGCTGCCCATGTAGTCCAGCCAGTTCTGAGGGGTGCACTCGTCAGCCGAGCGGCCACACAGGATGCCGATGGCCCGCTCGTTGGCACTGGGCATCTGCACGTCCCGGCACGAGTTGAACATGCCCACTGCAAAGCTGGGGGTCAGGTAGTAGTCCACCTGTCACCGTACACATTGCTTTATTATTATCATCATCATCTTTTTTTTCTTTTTTTTTTTTTCTTTTTTTTTTTTATCATTATCATCAACACATCCCGGCACGAGTTGAACACCCACACCACAAAGCTGGGGCTCAGGTAGTCGTCTACCTGTCACTGTACACATTATTATTATCATTGTTGTTACTGAATCTTAGTATTATCATTATTCGTAATTACTATCATTACTGTTATCATTACTATCTTTATCAACACGTCTCGGCACGAGTTGAACATCCCAATTGCAAAGCTAGGGGGTCAGGTAGTCGTCCACCTGTCACCGTACACATTATTATTATTATTATCATCATTGAATCTTATTATTATCATTATTACTATTATCATCATTATTATTATTATTATTATCAACACGTCTCAGCAGGAGCTGAAAATCCCCACTGCAAAGCTGGGGGTCAGGTAGTAGTCCACCCGTCACCGTACGCATTGCTTTATTATTATTATTAGTGTTATTATTATTATTATTGTTGCTGTTAATATTATCATTATCATTATCATCAGCACGTCTCGGCACGAGGTGAACACCCCCACCGCAAAGCTGGAGGTCAGGCAGTAGTCCAACTATCACCGTACACATTGCTTTATTATTATTATTATTAGTGTTATTATTATTGTTGTTGTTGTTATTATTATTATCATTATCATTATTATCAGCACGTCTCGGCATGAGGTGAACACCCCCACCGCAAAGCTGGAGGTCAGGTAGTAGTCCAACTATCACCGTACACATTGCTTTATTATTATTATTATTATTAGTGTTATTATTATTGTTGTTGTTGTTATTATCATTATCATCAGCACGTCTCGGCACGAGGTGAACACCCCCACCGCAAAGCTGGAGGTCAGGTACCAGTCCACCTGTCACCTTACACATTATCATCATCATTGCTATTATTATCATTATCATCACTGCTACTATTATAATTAGTTAATTTTATTATTATCATTACTATTGTTGTTATTATTATCACCAAAATCATTTTTAATTTCATTATTTATTATTATTAAATTATCATTATTATCATCATTACTATTATCATCAGCATTATTATCATTATTATTATTGTCATCTGGAGTAAGAGATGCTGACTTTGTTGAGGCACTTTTTTTTTTTTTTTTTTTTTTTTAAACATGTTAATCAGTGCAAGTGCACATAAAGGGCATAAAATGCTTAAATGCCAACTTGGAAGAAGAAGAAAACCAATGCATACAATAATCATACAAGCACTCACACATGCATACACACACTACACATCCCCCACTCAACATTACCAAAACCTCCTCCTTCTTCTCCTCCTCCTCCTCCACCACTCAACATTACCAAAACCTCCTCCTTCTTCTCCTCCTCCTCCTCCACCACTCAACATTACCAAAACCTCCTCCTTCTTCTCCTCCTCCTCCTCCCCCACTCAACATTACCAAAACCTTCTCCTCCTCCTCCTCCTCCACTCAACATTACCAAAACCTCCTTCTTCTCCTCCTCCTCCTCCACTCAACATTACCAAAACCTCCTCCTTCTTCTCCTCCTCCTCCACTCAACATTACCAAAACCTCCTCCTTCTTCTCCTCCTCCTCCACTCAACATTACCAAAACCTCCTCCTTCTTCTCCTCCTCCTCCTCCTCCACTCAACATTACCAAAACCACCTCCTCCTCCTCCTTCTTCTTCTCCTTCTTCATTGTTGTCAACATTATCATTATCATCATCATGATCATTATTACTATTAAAGTACTAATACTACTACTATTATCACTATTATCTAAAGGCATTTCCAGAGCAGGGAGGCAACTGCAGAACACTACCCCTCCACCTCCCCCCGCCCCGACGCCCCCGACACCACCCCCGCCACACAAACACCAACACCTCCACAAACCACTTGACATATAAACACAGCACCTCCCACCCCCCTCCACCCACCACCGCTAACCCCCACCACCACCACCACCACACCCCCAACCCCCTCCCTTCCCCCCCCCCCCCCAACACACACACCTCAACGACTTCCGTCTTGTTGGTCACGGGGTCCTCCTTGAACTTGGTGGGGTAGACAAACTTGCTGTGGTCGGGGGCGCAGGTGAAGTAGCAGTAGATGTTGAGGAAGTTGTGCAGGCAGGAGGGGCAGCGGCCCAGGGCCTGCTTGGGCACCCCCATGTTGCTGGACAGGGTCAGCATCTGGTCGTCCCCACAGCACGTCACCGTGTCCTTCCCTGCCGCCCCGCAGAGCACACAACACATGTAACGCAAGGTGGTGGCTCCTCAGTCAATCAGTGTGTGTGACTGAAGGGACGGACCACCACCACAATACACAGGGTTCGAACGAACCCAGGGGCCCACAGCAGTCCAATGCTGCAGTTTCAGTTTCTCATAGGAGGCATCACTATGTTTGGACAAACCAAAGCCATATAAATACACACACACACACACACACACATTTTTTTTTTTTTTTTCACTACACCCACATCTGTTGGGCAGTAGCATAACCTTACGCACTTAGTTAACTAATCAGGCCTTGGGTGCAAACATGTATATATTTGTGTAACACTAACTATCCGAGCAGATTCCTTCCAGAGAATTTTGCCAGAGGACAACACTTTTGTTGCCATGGGTTCTTTTTCAGTGTGCCATGCGCGTCGTTCTGCACACGGGGGGGGGGGGGGGGGGGGGGGCCTCAGTTTCTGAATTCCACGGTCTTATCTGAATGACTAGATGCTCAGTTTGATTTTCCAGTCCAACATGGGAGAAAGGGTGAGAACGGAACTGGGAACATGCCACAAATGTGGAGTGATGGCCTGGAGGTAACGCGTCTGCCTAGGAAGCGAGAGAATCTGAGCGCGCTGGTTCGAATCACAGCTCAGCCGCCGATATCTTCTCCCCCTCCACTAGACCTTGAGTGATGGTCTGGACGCTAGTCATTTGGATGAGACGATAAACCTAGGTCCCATGTGCAGCATGCACTTAGCGAACGTAAAAGAACCCACGGCAACAAAAGGGTTGTTCCTGGCAAAATTCTGTAGAAAAATCCACTTCGATAAGAAAAACAAATAAAACTGCACGCAGGAAAAAATGCAAAAAATTGGGTGGCGCTGTAGTGTAGCGACGCGCTCTCCCTTGGGAGAGCAGCCCGATTTCACTCAGAGAAATCTGTTGTGATAAAAAGAAATACAAATACAAATACAAGACAAAACAAGGTAGTCCTCAATCTGATGAAAGGGACCAACAAAACACCCAGATTTGAACCCAGGGCCCTGAGACTGAAAGCCCCAATGCTTTAACCACTCCGCTGTTGTGCCCACCCATGCCTGACCCACCAAAAATCTTACTTACTATCAGATACAGATGACGCTGACAAATCAGGAATGGAAATTTTCAAGCATTTTCGCAAACACACTGTACATTCTTTATGACTGTGATGTTGTGTAAGTATGTACATCATACCACATGTATGCACGGCATGTTCTTCATCGTTCCAACACACTGGCTTGTGACAGCCATCTTTTCAGCTGAGCACACTTTCACACACACATACACATGAACGAACACACACACACACACACACACACACGCACACAAACACTCTCTCCCTCTATCTCTCTCTGATACTAAAATAGAGACAAAGTGTAGCCTATTTCTACTGCTACAATGTGAATGTAGGTAACTTCATATCACACAAATATCAATATATTTTGCAAATGATATCATAATTATTTCCTATCATTTGGTGGTGAAATACTACCTACTACATTATCATGTCCACGAATCCAGCTGAAGCATATTGATTCTGAATTTCGTGAGGAGTTGTAAACAGGCAATACTGCTGGCTTCGTTTTGTTTCAGTTTCAGTTTCTCAAGGAGGCGTCACTGTGTTCGGACAAATCCATACACACTTCACTACATCTGCTGGGCAGAGGCCTGACCAGCAGCACAACCCAACGCGCTTAGTGCATGCCTTGAAACGCATGCACACTTGTGTACCTATCAGAGTGGATTTCTTCTTCAGAATTTTAAGCCAGAGGACAACACTTTTGCTGCCATGGGTTCTTCTTCAGCATCAGGAGTGTATGCTACACACAGAGCCTCCATTTATCGTCTCACCCAAATGACTAAAATATCACGTTCCGAGTTTTCAAACTTGGAGAGAGAAAGGGCCAGACCTTCATGACATGACTACTGTACTGGCAGATAAGTGTCTTTCACCATTCCACCACATTCCTCCATGTTCTGTTTCAACTGTACAGTTTCTGTCTGCGACATCACAGTGCTCAACCACGGCGGACAATTCCAATGAGATTTCAAGGCAGCAGACTGGTTGACTGTGCTTTCTTGGTTAAATGATATCAGCATGTGCGTGTGGTATCATGCCTTTTTTTTTTTTTTTTTTTTTTATATATATATATACTTTTTTTGGAAGGGGAGCTGGCTATATCTTCTTTTTAAAATGCAAAATAATGTTTCATTTCGCATTCAAATGATTTTGCATGACTCTGCAACTTTTAAAACTGTGCTTTTGGGGACCTTTTTAAAGTTCAACGCGAAGATGAACAGCTGTGAAGCTGCGTAAATTAACTACAAATATCTCGGTATATCACACACACACACACACACACACACCACACACACACACACACACACACACACACAGCCTTAAAAGGTCACACGACAACAAAGGTATTCAATAATCTGGTGGGATTTCAATTATCTTCAATAGCAAAAATAAAAATGTCACCACAGTTAAAAACCTGAGCATTCTGTACCTAATTTGATGACACTGAAAAAGACTAGGGTTTGGATGTTGTTGTTGTTGTTGCTGCTGTTTCTGCCCCATCCTCTGCACTGCTTCAGTGATTCCATGCCGCTCATCCATTGTCCCTCCACCCCACCCCCCATGACCCCCACCCCACTCACCCCCCCCAACCCCACCCCCCACCTCCACCCACAAAGCCAGGACCCAGTTTATCTGACGCAGTCTCAGTGCAAACAATCCACAGCTGAACTATGGATGTTAGGTCACCAAGCGATCATGTACCAGAGGTGAGACCCTGTGCTGCTACTGAGTCAATTCAGCAGTGTTCAATGGTGCTTGCTCTGATTCAGCATATATATATATATATATATATATGCAGGACACCGCCTGAGCCCCAAATGACAACAATAATTGCTTAGTCAAGACTTAGAGCAAGACTGAGTGAGCGTCTCCTTCAGAGTCATATGGAGCAACACTGAAGACTCTGACAGGAACTCGCTCCAAATAACGAAGCGGAGGGGGTAATCAAAACTGAGAACACTAGGACAGCATGGCATAAAAGGCCAAAGAATCTTGGACTTTCTTTTTTTTTTTTTTTTTTTTTTTAGTTGATGACAACCCTGAAAAAGCCAAGTCAACAATAACATACATAACTCAAGATACAATGAGTATGCCAAGTGGCCCGAACATGATAACCAGAGGTCACTGGTGATGGCTGACTTTCGGTGGATGCTGATCTCTTACTCTCACTCTTAGATAACCTATTCCCCTCATTTTTTTTTTTTTTTTTGGCGTCACGCTGATTGCGAACGCTGCCCTACTCGGCTACTGACAACAGTGACAATGTGACAATCACTCCACATCACATCTCATGATCCAAGCAGTCGTCAGTTGTGAAGTCACGCCACACATGAATTCTGTTCCTGTTACTAATCAATGAGTCATGGGTCATAAGAATGCACTGTTCAAGTAACTGTGATAATATGTCACTAAAAAAAAAAAAAAAAAAAAAAAAAAAAGCCAACAAAAACAACCTCGCTGAATACTGAATGGGTGTGGCACTGCCCAGCATGGCTGGTACAGTATGAAATGAAAGAAAGTAAGAAAGAGACAGACGTACATAAACCTGTAGAAAAAGACAGTGGTGTCACAGGGCCAAAGACTGATTCAACACACACACACACACACACACAAAGCACATACACACATGTATGCACATGCATGCATAAACACTCACACACATCACATTTCTCACATGTATACACACACACACACACAGAGTTACACACACACACACTCACACACACATACACACACACACACAAAAGCACAAACACACACACACTCACTCTTCCTCACTCCTTCATTAAATTCATTCCAATGACTATCATAAAATTAATATATATATATATGTTTATTTCAACTAAACTATGCTTATTCAAGTTATCGATGCCATCAAATGATGAAGATACTACGCACAGTTAAAAGATTGTTTAATACAGAACATTTCAACTGAAAGAGAGACTTGTATCCTGATTGTTGCGGTAAATGGTAATGTGTATGCCTTATGGCGATTACATACTTTTTAATGACAGTTGACACATGTCAAATTGTGTTACCACCCCCTATTCATGCATGGAGCTATGGCATTAATTGGCTTAAATGAATAAATCAACTGTGTCCAAGGGTCTCTCTCTCTCTCTCTCTCTCTCTCTCTCTCTCTCTCCACTCAGTCTACCTATGAAATTTGACCCGCCTTTCACGAGGTTTGCTTCCCTGCCCCACATGCATACAATAAATAAATCATTATTATACATGCATATATATTCAAATCATTTAATGTCAACACGTACGCTGACTATTCATCTTCGATTTCTGACCCTTCATCTTCAGCAGCCAGAGGTCATGTGCCCTCTGGCATTCCCAACCAATCTTGACCCAAGGTTCGGACGAGGATGTTAGGTTCGGACATTCTGACAATGAAAACTGATAGGCACAACAGCCAAGCAGTCTAAGAAAGCATCAGACTTTCAATCACAGGGTCCTGTACTGCCTCCCCACACCCCTCCCCACAACCTCCCTGATTGGGAGAGGGGGTGTGTGAGGGGTGTGGGGAGGCAGTACAGGACCCTGTGTGTGAGGTGTGAGGGGAGGGGCAGGGGGGGGGGGAGGCGGTGGCCTGGTGGGTTTAAGGTGGATCACACTGTGCTTTGTGAGATGTTTTTTCCCCCATCTCCTATGTAAACAGATGTGCACAGACCTGAATCTCCTTCATCTTGACATATGTATGCAGAGGATCCCCCCCTCCCCCCTGCCCACACACCCCGTCCCCCCGTCCCCCCACCCCCCAACCCCACCATACACATATGCATGCACGCACACACAGACACACAGGTATATGCACAATCAATCATCAATGATACAAACCACACGCACACACACATATATATGCACCACACACATATATGCACCACACACACGTACACACACACGCAATACATTTCTTATCGAGGGCGGTGGAGAGAGCCACAGAGAGGGACACACACACACACACACACACACACACACACACAGTACACACACAATACATTTCTTATAGAGGGGGGTGGAGAGAGCGAAACACACACACACACACACACACACACACACACACACACACAAAGGAGTGAAAGACACACATATACACACTGTGGCCATTAGGCAGCACACAGAAAGGAGCAAAGTCCACTGCCTCAGCTGGCTAATCACAGCCACAACACACACACACACACACACACACACACTCGCTGACACAGACCTGGATCAATTCAATGCCTGTCTCAACAATGCCAACCCCACACTGCCACAGAGAGTGATCTAGTGACCACAGCACCCTGGCTATCTTCATCCCCCACCACCCTCCCCACCCACTGTGTGTCCAGTTTGTCCTCTGGCTCTACACACCACCCCCACCACACACACACACACACACATATACACATAAAGGAAACAAAATCTCACAGTCATATGATACATGGCAGACCTTTGCAGAATCCCTGACATGTCCTTTTCATCAACAAGCCACAGAGAGAGAGAGAGAGAGAGAGAGAGAGAGAGATAGCTAATGCATGCAGCAAAAAGAAAAGAAAATAATTCACACAACACAATCTTCATCCTGGTAAGGGACTGAGCCTATATGTGTGATATTGAAAGTACAACATGGATATAATATTATCAGTAGTAAATATATCCATACATGCTGCAAACCTTACAGATACAAATTATTTTCCATTTAAATTCCACAACTTTTTCTTCTTTTTTTTTTCTTTTTTCTCTTTGACTTGCTTAAGAATGAGAACGGAGAGCGTCTATCTTGTCCTGTTGTTTATCCCTGGGCTGGATGGAGTGAAGACAAGATTGCGAGCGTTGTGCGCGAGTCTGCCTGGAGTATGAGCTTGAGTGAATGTGGCAGTGTGATAGCTTTGTATGTCTGTTACTGAACAGAACTTTGTGTGTTATGTGCACTATGTTTGTTTTCTGTTGTTGTTATCGGTTGTTGTTTTTTTTAAACATCTGGCAAAACATTGATGTGATGATCACTATCAGAGGCATGGCCTAGGTTTATATGAACATGGGTATGCCGTGCTTAAATTTTCTCTTCCAGGTTTTTATTTTGTTTGTTTTTTCAGTTTCTGTGGGACTGATATTTACTTCTCTGGGGTTTTTTGTGGGTTTTTTTTTGTTTTTGTTTTTTTCAGCCCTGACATGGCCCTGTGTGGCCAGCTGGTCTGCAAGCCATTCTCTGTCTCCATGTAAATGCCCCACCCTGTTGACCCCTCATCACTTATGTCAGCCCTGACAGTCCTCTGATCGTGACAGTCCTCTGATCGCAAGCACCAACTGCTGCCCCAATAACATCATGGGACCTGATAAACGTAACTCACTTCACAGTCACCCACACACACACACACACACACACACACACACACCACACCACACCACACCACACACCCACACACACATAAACACATGAGATAAACACGTTATCCTGTATACTATAATACTGCCCCAGATAAATCCAGTTCACACCACGCACAGCGACACAGAAACTGATAAAACACTGATATGGGCCTGTTACACTCATAAGAACCATGCATCGTATGATTTCCTTTACATAAATGTATAACCTAACTGCTAAGATAACAATCAAAAGTCCAAATATCAGATGCAGTTCTCCAAGTCCAAAACAGCTGGACGCAAAACAGAGACAACTAAATGCCATACCGCACACACACACCTCTCAGTGTCATCCACAACTAAACCTTACACAACAATAATTCTGCTGCTTCCTATCATCATGACAGTTTTCTTGCTTTGTTTCTGTGTTTCAGTTTATATTCCTTTAATGTTTTCATCAATATGTGTCTAAAAAAAATTGACATAAAAAGACAGATTGGGGGGTGGGGGGGGGGGGCAGGGAGTTGGCAGGGGTGTGGAGGGGGGGGGGTTGTTTTTATCCAAGTACACAGATATATATATATATATATATGCGTGTGTGTGTGTGTTTGCATACGTGGGGGTTTGGGGGTGGACAACGTCATGAAAATGTGTCAAACAAAATTATTTCAAGATGGATCATTAACAGTTTTATACTTTCAGTCCACAGAAACTGAACTGCTACGACAAAAATGACTAGTTGTAAATGTGTTCTTATCAAGCTGAAAACATTCCTTCTTCCTTGAACACCTTATCAAGGGCCAAACAAAGAAGGGAAAAAAAAAAAAAACACAAAAAAACAAAACATGCATCACTTCTCAAACGCTGACATGCACGGTAGGTTGACAAACAAAAAACATCCCAGGCAAGGACTGATGGAGCCTCCTTTCTTATGGTGAATCCGCTAACTCTGAAGGAGAAACCACACTTCAACAGTTCAAGGTCAACCTGACTGATTTGAAAGAAACAAGGGAACAGCTATCAGGAAGTAGTACACAAAGCATGACGTGTCCTCTATGCCCATATTTCACTCCTAGACATGTCTCTATGAAGCCAAGGAACAACAACTATCACCAAGAATAATGAAGCAATGTGTGCCTGAACACAAGAAAAAAGAAAAAAGAAAAAAAAAGCACACACCACACTTCAAGCTGAAGGCTCTCAAAATTTCCATTTTCCTATCAGTTTTCACACTTGTAAAAAAACACTTCTTTTTTTTTTAAAGAAATCTGGGAAAACACACACACACACACACACACACACACACACACACACACACACAAACCACACCTTCACCCACAACTCCACACCATGGTCCATCCTTTTGTCAGTAAATAAACTGGCCTCCTGTTCAACAAGATGGAAGCAAGGTAACATGAAGCATAAACCTGAGGGTTCAGCATCATGTTCACTTTGGACCTTAGAGAAAAAAGGCTGCACTTGCTCAAGTCACCTTTTTTACCCCCTGAGAAAATTATCGTCAAATCACACACACACAACACAAACACACACACACCTTTGTACAAATCTGGGCAGTATTGCTGGTAGAGATCCAGGGCCTGGGCAGTCTTGAAGGGCTTGGCGGTTCCATTGTAGTAACAGTTGATGGGCTTTTTGGTGGTTGGTTCAATGCCACACTGGCCATACCATATGCAGTGACCCTCCTCCCCCTGCAAGCAGTGACATTATTGCAACAACATCTGAGTGTCACGTCACTGGTTCTGGGGCATTTGTTGATTTTAAATTTTCAATTAATTTGACATACAAGTTGGGGATAAAGAGAGCAACAGATCTCTCCACCACCACCACCACCACCCCCAGCTCCCCCCATAAACACACACACACACAAACACAAGCACGAATGCACATACACACAAATGCACATGTATACACATGAATGCACACACACACACACACACACACACACACACACATGCACCCACACCCACACAAACACACATGTGCACACACAAACACATGTGCATAAAATATCATTATAATATATGTATACATACATACACACACACCAAATAAAAAAGCATGAGCACACACATACATATAATATATACAAATACACAGACACAGACACACACACACACACACACACACACAATCATATTCATGATACACATACACCACTTCTATAATCAACATCATCATCATCATTCATCAATCGTTAACATCCTGAGCATCAACACTGATATTGAGGAAAAAGCGCTGTAATCGAGTAAAAGGACACAGAAATATAATTATAAATATAATACATCATCATAAAGCACAGATCTAGAGCCACCCTACAAATAAAGACTGTTGCATTATACACATTCATTTTACTATAACAGAAAACACACACCACTGTCTCAGTGTCTGCTGCCTATGTAAAGACAAAGGCCAAGGTATCTAGAGGACAAATCAGGAGGTTCACTCTTCTTTGCTTTCAACAAGGCATCCTAACTCCTTCTCCCAACCCCAAAAACATCATAGCTATCAGTGCATACAGATCTACCAATTCAGAGAAAATGTGCATTCATGAGTAAGTCATTTAACAGCAAAAAGCCTTCTCAAAAATGGATGAAAATATGTATCTAAGATCAACATTGAAGAAAACCAGTGTAAGTTGTGCATCCGGATATCTCCTCATACAAACACAACAGGATATGAAGTTGTTCAACCAGTTTCTCTCCCCCCCCCCCCTCTCTCTCCCCCTCCCTTGATCCCTCACACACACACACACACACAGTGATACACACAGAGTAATGAACCACGTCGATGTGCGATCATCTGTGTGCTGTGCAGCTGTAATTTATGAGATCCACAAAAAACTTGCCTGCCCTAACAAGTCCTCAAACTACAAGAATATATTAGAATAATATTTTGCATGTGTGGCTGTGTGTGTGTTTGTAAAAACTGTGTGTGTGTGTGTGTGTGTGTGTGTGTGTGTGTGTGTGTGTGCGCGCATGTGTGAGTATGTGTTGTAGAATTATTCATTCAAACTATTTCAGATGTAGTACTTCTGTAATAAACTTTCACAAAACTACAGAACTTTACACACAAACAAAATGTGCGTGCAATGTGATCACATAGGTTCAATTTACCATTCAAATATTCGTCCCAACAACAGACAATGGCAGTTGAAAACAATGTCACTTGACTATCATGTTTGCTACTGTTATCACATGTCAACTGTTATTCACATATCTTTTTCTTTTCTTTTTTTATTCACATGCCAATCTATGATGAACACTATTTCAAAATTCATCGGTAACCAATCTGGCTTTTGCTGTGGGTCTTATGACAGCCACTTACTGTTACTGTGGTTGTCCAGGTGAAGCAGACGATGCAGGCAACAATAACCAGATTCTTTAGGACATCCATCCTGCCCAGTATAAGACTGCAACAGTGGTAAAGCCAAACAAGTCTGATGACTTGTGAGTCGGTTCAGCCAAAGTGAAGTTGCTTGTCATGTACCAATGGGTGGGATTGTAGGTTATCGCCAACCGACTCTGAACCGGAAGTCTACGATCGTATGATCATGTGGGAAGACTCGCTAAATTTAGAACGGGAGTGCACAACGGAAAGTGAAATTATACAATCATTAAGCTACTTTAAGCATGGTATTTCGTGACAAATTTTGTTATGTTTAAATCAACATTGTTTTTCATCACACATTTTGATGAAGAAATGTGGATGAACATGGAAAACGTCGAAAATAGCGAACTGTGATACTATCCAATGACTGCTCCTGTCAGCAACATATTTGCATAAGTCCAGCCCACCGTTATGTCAGTCACTTGATGTGTGCAAGTGTGTGTGTGTGTGTGTGTGTGGTATTTTTATCGTCTGCCTTCTGTTCAACACCTCTGTCGTGCGGACGTGAGAAGAATTTTCCGCTCTGGTTGACGAAGGTGCTGTTTGTTTTTCAATTTCTGAACAGTTTAGAAAAGGGTGTTTCTTGAAAAATGCTGCAATCAATACAGCTTCCTTATCAACCTGGCAACGTCTATCACAAGGAATTTTCCGTTAGCACCCACAATGGCCTAGAGGTAACGCATCCGCTTAGGAAGCTAGAGAATCTGAGCGCGCTGGTTCGAATCACGGCTCAACCGCCGATATTTTCTCCCCCTCCACTGACTCAGTAGACCTTGAGTGGTGGTCTGGACGCTAGTCATTCGGATGAGACGATAAACCGAGGTCTCGTGTGCAGCATGCACTTCAGTAGTGCACGTAAAAGAACCCACGGCAACAAAAGGGTTGTTCCTGACAAAATTCTATAGAAAAATCCACTTCGATAGGAGAAACAAATAAAACTGCACACAGAAAAACTATTTAAAAAAATTTAAAAAAATAAAAATGGCGGGTGGCGCTGTAGTGTAGCCGTGACGACAGAGGTGTTGAACAGAAGGCAGACGATAAAAATAACAACACACACACACACACACACACACACACACACACACACACACACATTTCCCTGGGGAGAGCAGCCTGAATTTCAAGGTCACACTGAAAAAAAAAAAAGAAAAAGAAATACAGATACTACAAATACAAGTGCCAAAACGCCGGATGGAGTGGTGACGCTTCAGTATAACTGTACTAACTCGGAGCATTTTGACCACGGTAAGCCAGACGGAGCACTGACAGTAGCTTTCTGCTGCACATGCTTTCAATATATGAAATACAGCCCCTAGTGTGCACAGTGACAAATTCCCATCCACCTCTGATAGAAATCTTTCGGGGCTGTCTTTATCAAAGAGTCCGTGTCAGTTGCCTCATCTGGAACGGCCATGTACACTGACTAAGGGGCTCAGTGGAGATTCTTCCAAAGTATAGTTCACAGTTTCTGCCTGACGGACGCCCTGCACTGTTGTTAACTCACTCAGTACGGCCAGTCCTCTCTTCTCCTCTACACAGACACCTCGGATGTCCAGTGGGTGTCTGAATGACCCAACTTTTAGCTTCCGTCGTCAGAATTGTGGTTTTCTTTGTCAACATTCACGTCTTCAGTGTAAGAGCTTTCCGCTTGCAATATTTTGATGATGGTAATTGGGGTGAAACGCTGTTAACGTCGTCTCTTTCGCCGTTCGTATGGAGAGAGTTAAGCCAAGTCTGAAGTGAAAGACCAATGATTAGGATCTGAAGGATTCGCCAGTGGCCAGAAACCTGGAAGCAAATGAATTTTCTGTACAAAATTGGCCCGAGCAGATGACGGGCGCAATAGCCTGGCGAGTGGTTAAAGCGTTGGACTTTCAATCTGAGGGTCCCGGGTTCGAATCTCGGTAACCGTGGCGCCTGGTGGGTAAAGGGTGGAGGTTTTTCCGATCTCCCAGGTCATCATATGTCAGTGCAGACCTGCTTGTACCAGAACCCCCTTCGAGTGAAAACGCAAGCACAAGATCAAACTGAGTGCGCACGTTAAAAACTTGATTCTGTTATCCACTGATGTCAGCGTTCGGTGGGTTATGGAAACAAGCACATACCCAGCATGCACACCCCCGAAAACGGAGTATGGCCGCCTGAATGGCGGGGTCACGGTGAAAACGGTCATACACGTAAAAGCCCATTGAGTACTCTCAGCTTCCTTGTTCTCCAACACCACCCATGTCAGCTCACTTTCGATGTATGTAGAGTGGGAAAAGGAGAGTGTGAGTGGGGTGTGAGGGGGTGGGTGAGAACTGGGGGGGGGGGGGGGTTGAGAAAGAGTGGTCATGAATGTTTTACTGATGTAACTTGTAATATTTTTCTTTCATGTAAAGCGCCCTGAGCTCTTAGAGAGAACGGGCGCTATATAAATGTACATTACTATTATTATTAGTAGTAGTATTAATTAGATGATGGTATTCTCCATACACCTTTCGATATTAATTTGTTTATTGGGTGTGCTCAGTGAAAACTGGCGAGTTGCTCGACGCTTCGTGTTTTTCCGTCTTTTCTTCCAACACCGCAAATACATTGCTGAAGCGAGTAAAGCAAGAAAACTTTTGATTTCAGTTTGAAAACATTCTGCTTATGGTTCAGACAGATTATCTATTCCTTCTTAATGTGCTTGGTGGTTTACTTATTGGACAGTAACGATTACACTACCTTTGATAAGGTGTCGGCCTATTTTGTATGTACATAGATGGAGATTCGCATGCACGCTGAGAGACTGTTGTCTGCATGTGTGGAGTAGTCTCAGAGACTTTTCTTTGTTTATGTTTAATGTCTGTTTTTCTTAGACATGAAATTGTGAACCCCATGTTATTATGGCATGTGTGCTAATGACATTAAACAGTTTCAGTTTCTTCCAACACCGCCTGACCACCACCACCACCACCACACTCAGTTCTATTCTGTCGCCGTCTCATCAGCTCCATGCTTACTGTACTAAGAATGTACAGCGTCTAGCCTCCTCAATGTGTTTCTCACGGATAGAAAGCGTGCGGATAAGTATGAACGCCCGTTCGGCTTTTTCCGCACGTGTGGGGTTTGTTTTTTTTCGGGGGGGGGGGGGGGGGGGGGGGGGGGGGGAAGGGGGTGTTGTTGTTGTTGTTGTTGTTTGTTTGTTTGGATGGTTTGGTTATTTGTTTGTTTGTTTTCTGTTTGTTTTTTTGTTGTTGGTTTTTTGGGTTTTTTGATTTTTTGTTGTTGTTTTTTTTTTTTTTTTTTTGTTTGTTTGTTTGTTTTTTTGGGGGGCGGGTTGTTGTTGTTTTTTTGTTTTGGGTTTTTTTTCCACGTCCGCACGACAATCGTGAGTAGCAGTATGAACGCAACCTCACAGTTCCATTCTGTTCTAATCAAGTTCGTTTACTTTCTGTGTTCATTCATTTTTTTCCTGGTGTAGCCTATTTTGATTGGCTCCCGAGCTTTGGCCAATACGCTGTCTCTGTTTATGCGTTGTATATTTATAGGTCAGGCAACTGTCACATCAGTATAAATTCCTTATTTAAAACAGATAATGATGATAATTCAGTAGTATTTGTATAGCGCTGAATCTTATGCAGAGACAATTCAAAGCGCTTTCACACCAGTCAGACACACGCATGCATAACTCAAGACTGAAAACTGAAAAAAAACACACTTAAAAACAACGAAGGGGCTTGAAAGAGCTGAGTGCGGAGACCTGACGAAGCGAGTATAATATTATACATACTTGCATATGATATATATATATATATATATATATATGTGTGTGTGTGTGTGTGTGTACCATAGTTATATGGTGTCAGCAGCGTGTATAGACGGATCAGTCCATACGATTTGACATCTCTCTCTCTCTCTCTCTCTATCTATCTATCTATCTATCTATCTATCTATGTGTACCATAGTTATATGGTGTCAGCAGCGTATATAGATCAGTCCATACGATTTGACATCTCTCTCTCTCTCTCTCTCTCTCTCTCTCTCTCTCTCCATGCTTTCATTTTATTAAATATTGTGTAGTGTAGACCCTATTCAGGGCGGGGACTGGATGTAAAAAAAAGCACACCAGTGCTTATCTATTATCCTCGAAATAAAGAATTTGTCTTGTCTTGTCTTGTCTTGTCTTGTCTCTCCGTCTCCAACAACGACTAGTACTGTTCTGGTCAGTAATGCTCAACAGTTGTCCGGCACCACTTCCCTCCGTATTGTCCGGGTAGGGGACATTGTACATTGTACGACACTGCATTCATTTTCCCGGCCATCTCTGTCGATCTCTATCTTTCCAACAGTTCAGTAAACAACTGACGGATGTCATGTCACCACCTGTACTGACAGTTCCGGTTCAGAGGTCTGTAATCAAACGGCAACCCAACTTGGGCAACAAGGATGTGTGTGTGCGTCTAAATGTGTGTGTGTGTGTGTAGAGGGGGGGGGGGGGGTGTTTGTGTGTGTCGGTGTTTGTGTGTGTGTGTGTGTGTGCATAATTGTGAGTGGTGTGTGTGTGTGTGTGTGTGTGTGTGTGTGCATAATTGTGAGTGGTGTGTGTGTGTGAGTGGTGTGTGTGTGTGTGTGTGTGTGTGTGTGTGTGCAGTCTATAAAATGTGTGTGCACAGTGTCTGTGTTTTTGTGGGGGGGGGGGGGGAGCTGTGTTTCGGGTGGGCGGGGTGAGGGTGGTTGGAGGGGGGCATGGGGCGGCATGGTAGTGGTTATTCAGGCGGAGGGGCGAGGTAGAGGGCCCGGATATGAGATAAGGTCTCTGTGTGTGTGTGTGTGTGTGTGTGTGTGCATAATTGTGAGTGGTGTGTGTGTGTGTGTGTGTGTGTGCATAATTGTGAGTGGTGTGTGTGTGTGTGTGTGTGTGTAGTCTATAGCATGTGTGTGCACAGTGTCTGTGTTTGTTTGTTTTTTGTTTTTTTTTGGGGGGGGGGGGGGTGAGGGGGGGTCTGTGTTTCGGGTGGGCGGGGTGAGAGGGGTGGGAGGGGGGCATGGTAGTGGTTATTCAGGCGGAGGGGCGACGGAGGTAGAAGGGATATGAGATAAGGTCTGTGTGTGTGTGTGTGTGTGTGTGTGTGTGTGTGTGTGTGTGTGTTCTTGAGTGTATTTGTGTATTTTTTGTGTTGATGTGTCAGTGTGTGTGTGTGTGTGTGTGTGTCTGTCTGTGTGTGTTCCTGAATGGGTGTTTGTGTATTTTTTGTGTTGATGTGACAGTGGTGTGTGTGTGTGTGTGTTTGTGTGTTCTTGAGTGGGTGTTTTGTGTATTTTTGTGTCAGTGTGTTAGTGTGTGTGTGTGTGTGTGTGTGTCAGTGTATGTGTGTGCGTGTGTGTATGCGTGTTTGTGTTCGCGAGTATGCGTGTCCGACGGTGTGTTTGACTGAGTAAGCGTTGTTTTACATGAGGGGCAAAGCTGAGCAACAAATCTAACGTGTTTGTGCATGCCTCATCTGATGTCAGACGATGAAACCACTGATCAGCAAACAGATGGACCCGAGCTTTGATGTTCCGCTGCTAACAGGCCTGGAACCGAGCTGGACTTCAGTGGAACAAAACCTCCCAGAGATGGCTTTGATTGTTTACTACAAACGTCTCATCGATTTATACATCACCAATATATTATCAGAACCAGTACATGACTGATATGTATTTGACGGGCGCAACAGCCGAGTGGTTAAAGCGTTGGACTTTCAACCTGAGGGTCCCGGGTTCGAATCTCGGTAACGGCACCTGGTAGGTAAAGGGTGGAGGTTTTTCCGATCTCCCAGGTCAACATATGTGCAGCCCTGCTTGTGCCTGAACCCTCTTCGCGCAAGCAGAAGATCAAATACGCACGTTAAAGATCCTGTAATCCATGTTAGCGTTCGGTGGGTTATGGGAACAAGAACATACTCGGCATGCACAACCCGAAAGCGGAGTATGGCTACGTACATGGCGGGGTAAAAACGGTCATACACGTAAAAGCCCACTCGTTTGCATACGGATGAACGTGGGAGCTGCAGCCCACGAACACAGAATAAGACTGAGAAGAAATGTATTCAAAATGTCTTGACTCAAATTGAATCAAGTATTTTCTGGTTAAGCCAGCACAGTCTTGATGTACACACACATATACAGCACGCACACACACACACACACACACACACACACACACACACACACACACACACACACACACAACACACACACCCACACAACA
>NC_134891.1:27975384-27995384 GCF_041734735.1 Babylonia areolata
GAGCTGTGATCTGATTATATATTTGATGCACTGCACAAAAACACCATTAATACTAGTAGTGTCCCGGTGCGGCAGCTCAGGACCGTGACACACACACACACACACACACACACACACACACACACACACACACACAGATATATGCACACACACACACACACACACACACACACACTACACACACACACACACACACACACACACACACACACACTGTGACATACACACCAACACACCAATACACATACAGATATATGCACACACACACACGGCACACACACACACACATACACACACCGCGACACACACACACACACACACACACACACTGTGACATACACACCAACACACCGATACACATACAGATATATGCACACACACACACACACACACACACACACACACACACACACACACACACTTCAGTATAATATCGCGCCAGTGCACACCACCTGAAATAGTTTAGCTGACTGACCAACGTATGAATGAAATGCAATATGTCATACCAGGAATTCCATTCATATTCCCATTTCTTCGGGTATTTATGTTCATAAACTTTGTCCAACAAGTAGGCCCAGTGGTGCAAACAACTTGTCAACTGCCAGTGTATTACGTCAGAAAATAGCAACAACAACCATGACCCGCCAGGTAGCTAGATTTATCCATATATGGCAAGTAAGTTTGACGTCATAGTGCATTTCATTTTTCAACCAATAGGTACGAGCCATATCTCCTCTGCATCCGCGTGTAACTGGGGCAATATAGTGCAGAGTTCACATGGCAAAAAACACAAATACAGCGCACGATAGTTTATTACTTTGACATATACAAAGAACTTGAAAGTACGAATGTTTTATTTCTGTTTAGAATATTGCTGTAATGTTCCCTTGTTAAGAAATTCGTACTTCAGGAAAACGGTCGCGGATGTAGAATCGTCAAACTGTGACCCGTCTCATCAACGCACATTTACACCACAGCTGCACAATGGCGTCTGCTAGTCCTAGCCGGAGAATACAGTAAAGAGGAAGGGTCCAGAAATAACCCTTCCCAGGTTTACAGGTCGACAGGTTTGCTGTGTGGTACTGTTTGTGAAACATCATGCGTCTGAGAGAATGTTGTTAATCTTGACAACCGGCGTAACTGTTTAAAAGTTGACTGACCGTACCAAGCAGTTCATCCTGTATCTACTTTCAACTTTACCGTTTTTACGTCGCGAGGTTTTATTGGAAAAGTGGAAGATCCGCATTCGAAAAGCAACCTAGACTACACAAACCTGGGAAAGGGGAGCGCGTGAATCAGATACAAGTCAACCAGTTTGCTGTATATTGATGACAAACTTCTTCAAAACTTTGAAAGTAACCAGGGATTCATTTTCTTTGTTCAACCTCAAAGCGAAAATGGGACCCCGGTAAAATCGAGGTCAGCTGAATGCTTGCTTGAGTCACCGTGGTCACTGCGCTGTATAAACTAGTTTGCGCAGGAAAAAAAAAGGGGGGGGTCATTCCGCAATACGTGTGCGATTTCAGATTTGTGTGAAATCGGGTTTGTTACTACCTCAGTGTGCAACTATGATGACTGTTTCAATTCCGCAGTGTGGACCAACGCTGCCTCATTGAGCCATTCCCAGTGACTTAAACTTTTTTTGAGTTGCCGTTTCTTTGTGTGAGCTGTCAATGTTCAACGTATGCATTTAGTTTTCAAGAGTGAATGAACGCAGCGGACGTTTGTGTTTCGCTTGATAATTAACAAGTGCTGTTATTCGTTTGAGAGTTGTCCAGCTGATATTTGCTACAACAACGGAAATTAAACAACCGAGGACTGCAAACAAAGGCTTTGTTCAGTGTGAGTGTGCCTTTCGGCGTTCAGTCGCAGAGCCTTTGTTTTAGATCCCTTTACAGGGGGATTAATGAGCTGCATAGAAAGCACGCCCAGGCTGTTCATTAGTCATGGGCCTAAAAAGAAGTTTCCAGATGCTGAACCAAATTTGGGAAATTTATCTCCAGATGTGCAGTCAGATACATTGCCCCCACTGACCAGTGCTGAGCCAGAAGATGAGTGCCTGAAGCTGGGGAAATATGTTTTGTTCAGACAACATGACAAGCTCAAGTTGGACACAGTGTACCAGGCTGTGGATACCACCACCTGTGAGGAATTTACATGCAAGGTTAGTTCATTTTGTCAGTTACTGAAAAGTTACTTTATAGACCTTTTTTTTTAATGATTTTTTTTTCAACTAACACTCCCTGTAACCACTGATCTAAAAATAGGTCCAGTTTAGATCAGTGCCTGCCCCCTGACCTGCCATGGTGTTTTAGACAAGTTAATTTTTCTCCTTTTACTTCAAACTTGAACTCAAGGAGCTGATCCATTATTTCAAAATGAAATGATTAGGCACAATCTTTTATTTTATCCAGTCAGCATTAAAAAACATTCTTTGAAGCATGTTGTTTTAAGAACTTGATATTGACACTGGTGTTAGGTATTGAGTTTGGTATTAGGAATTTGACTGAGAGGCATGGGAGATGAAAAGGAAGGGAGGTAGGGGTGGGAGGAGGAAGGGAGAAAAGTGTTGATAGGAAAAAAAAATCTTAAACTTGTTCAGTCATGATAAATAATGCAAAATCATGTAGTGATATACATTATGTTGTAGTTGTTTTTCTTTGCAGTCTTGTGCTGATTCATTGTATCTGTCATGAATAGAAATAAAAAAAATATGGCAAGAAAGATAAACTAATTATTAATAATTTAATATCTAAAAGATTTGGTCCTAAAAACAAAAATAAAAATGTCAAAACTATCCTATGAAAAGCCCTGCATAGATCAAGATACTTTTTTTTTCTGATCAGAAGTTTCTAAATTTAATGCCACATTACATTACATTGCAGTAATGAATTGCGGACAGTGCACTCAAGAATGCCTGTGAGACAGAAGACAGTTATTACAGATAACATTTGAGGCAGAAGGAAGACAGTTAACGAGGTCCCAGAATGAAGAGGATCACCCACTTCCCACCTTTTTCGATCCACCACAAAACAACCCATCCTCTAGATCCCACTTTCCCAACCCTTCCCATTATGTGGTCACTCAGTGTATGTGTACATGTATCCATGTACTGTACACGTACATGTTTGCCTGTGCAAGCCAGTGGTGGGTGAGGCGATTAGAGGAGGTGACTGGGTACAGTTACGGGAGCGAAGCAAACCGGTGTATGAATGAATTGCCGCCCTTCCTTCAACCACACAGTGACTGCTTCCATTCAGTGCCCACACCTCTGTCCGCTTCCTGTTCACGTCCGTGGGGAGGGGAGGGGGTGGTGTGTGTGGATAGGAAGAGGGGGGGGAGGGGGTTGAGGAAGAAGACCTCAACATCCTTTCTGTTTCCCTGGACAGACATAAATTTAGCCGGGAAGATTTCCTGTTCGCGCTTCCTGTCGCTCGCTGCAGGAAACCCTTTGTCTATTTTACTGAGCACACGCGCGCGATCATGGTAGCAGGGCAGTGAACTGGTTTATTGCGTTGTTACTTGTTTCAGTCTCGGGTTTTCCTTTGAACTGGCAGACTGATCTCTTCCCATGGTTACTTTTGCGCTGCCTTCAGTACAGACAGATATGCGTAGTATTAATACTGGCGGCACAACATTAGATGTAATTATGTAAGCAGCGGCATTTTGCTCCTACTAAGTTTGATGTGGGGGGGGGGGGGGGGGGAGTGAAAAAAGAAAGAAAAAAAATAACAGGGATTAATTGATTTTTGATTAAAGCCTAAACGCATGTACAACACTTTATCAGACAGAGTAATATTTGATAAGGCTGCATTGTATATTTCATATCAATTCCCAGCAGCATAGAGTTATCTTAAAGTCATTGACTGCAGTCACAGAAATATTAGTCATTCTAATTTGTAGAATACTTTGGGAATATAAATATTGCCACCACCCCTATCCACACTTCTTTTTTTTATTTTTTTTTTTATCATCTAATAACAAATATATAACCAATTGTAGGGACTTGTAAACTTATGAGTTGTGTTCAAAATCATCCATTCACAAAAACACAAAACTAAAAACTTTATCAGTATCAGAGTATATGTCAAGCCTTGTTCTTGCCCCATCTCCTTTCCAACAAACAGCCCATCATTTGTTTTTTTTTAATTGCTTGATTTTTGTGTAAAGTGTCTGAATGTTAAAATTTGTTTCAAAGTGTAATATTTAATAAACAAAGTTTTGTCAGGACTGGATTTGTTGGTTCCACACACTTATGCGCTCATGTGTGCGCGCACGCACACATGCACGCATGCATGCACTCACACACACACACACACACACACACACACACACACAGAGATCTAGATAATTCACATGTAAAATATAACAATTATATATGTGTAAAATGTTTGAAGTTGGGCTCGATCAGGACTGATGTAGTGTTTGACAGAGACAAAAACCCTGAGAAAGAGTGAAACATGAAATCTACTATATTAATCAGTAAACTGATATATCAGGTCAAATCATTATTTGTTGAAAGACAGTCCTTTTAAGTATCAATTCTAAACATTGTGACTTTACAACTCTGTGTTCTAGTGAAGTTACTGGTATACAACCATTTCATCTTGTTTTGTAACCCAACCTTTTCTTCCCCCTTCATATATATGTATATATATATAGGATTGTTTTACAATGTCAGGCAAACTCTGTGAAGTGGAAAATTGTGACAATACATGGATGAGTAGAGTTTTCAAAGTAGCAGCAGAAGTGAAGGAGAGTGAATAAGTGTAACTGTATCTGTGTATGTCATCAGCTTATCAGTACTCATGCAGTGGGTTAAGGCTTTCTGAAATTCTGACCTTGTTGTGCAATACTGCGGGCATTGCATTGCTCCAGGGTGAGCACAGTAGATTGCGAGTCATGGGGCAAGCATTTAGTTTCAGGGCATTGTGAATATTGCAAGTCACCGGCACACTTTAAGTTTCAAGGCATTGTATGATTGTATTGCAGGTCACAGGGCAGGCTTGTAGTTTTAGGGCGTTGTACTCTTTGCTGTCAGCTTTTTACCTTTTACACTGCTCTGCTGTGAGCTGATACTGTGATAGGGATACTGGTGATATGGTACATCATTATGTGTCTGGTTGTAGCAGTGTAGGATTACACCAGACCTTGTAACTTGGAAACTACAGCAAGGGTTTGCATACATTGCCAGCTTGACTCTAGTTTTCCATACCAGTGTTGCAATGGTATTGGTTTCATAAAATTACATTTTTAGATTCGTTTGTGATTTTTAAGAAAAATCATATAAGTATACATTGATAACTTGGCATAGATCTTTTTTTGATTCCAAGTTCTATGTATTTATTGAATTTTTTTTATATTTTTTTTTTAGCTCACCTGAGCATGGTGTAAATCTAAATGAGCACTTCTTTTGTGATGAAATCTATTGAATACTAAACCTGCATGCTGGGTATGCTAGTAGCTGGACAGCAAGGCACTCGTTTAACCTTCTAAATCTAATAGTCAAAAGTTTTTGGACATGTACACATGTGTAGTATTTTATGTTTATGAACATCAGTGTGTACACCGTTCCACTTTCCAGTATACATGACAAAAGTATATTAAGTTTTTAGAACACAAAATTGCTCCACCTATGAGAAGCCATAGATTACATAAACATAAAGCTACAAGCACTTAAGTTGTTAAGACATTAAAAATTTTTTTTAATATAAACCATGTTTTTAAATCTGCACCTACCCAAAAAGTCATCTTGCGACTTATGTGAGTAAACTTGTTCAAAATGCGGATCTGGACTTTCTAATATTTTTCAACATTTAAATCAGAGAGTTGTGTGTCATCTCATCATCAGCCAAACCATGTTCTGGCTCTGACGAAAGCTTACCAATTGATACTGATAGGGGGTCAGCAGAATACATTAAACTGACAAGCTCCACAGCTGTGTGTGTCATGGGCATGTGCATGTTGTGCTTTTCTGTACGGGCAGGTCTTTCCGCTGAGCCGCTACCGGGAGGCGCTGTCTGCGTACTGGCAGGTGGACGACCATGAGCACATTGCCGCCAGCTCCCACATCGTGCTGGGGGAGACCCGGGCCTACGTCTTGTTTCCCCGCACCCACGGCGACCTGCACTCCTACGTGCGCCAGAGGAAGCGCCTCCCCGAGGATGAGGCCCGCCGCCTGTTCCGGCAGATCGTGTCGGCCATTTCCCTTTGCCACGACAACGGGGTCATCCTGCGTGACCTCAAGCTGCGCAAGTTTGTCTTCCGAGATGAGGACAGGTGAGTGTTGTTGTGTGCCAGATGGTGGCTTTGTTAACATCAAAATAACAATTTATATTCATTAAAAAAAAATAATGATAATAAAAATTCTTTAAAAAGAGAAAAAGGAGAGGGAGAAAGATGCCCCATTCAATTGTAAGAAAATTTACTCATTGCGCCATCCCAACAGAAGAGAAAGTGGCACCTGAAGATTTCATAATGCATATTCATAGTATGTGTACAAGTGTGTAAAGTAAATTATACCAAAATGACAAAATCAAGAAAACTTTAGTCAGACATTTTATTTGATTTAGGTCGCATGTGAAATATTTCTAAAACCGTGAGTGTGCACTCCCCTACACTGTTCACACATGGTGCTTGTATATTTAGATTATTCACAGCGAAGATAAGAGCTAATGCTAACAGCAGCTCTGTAGTTGTTTTTTCATTTTATTTATGACAGTGTTGTTGACTGCTGATGTAGCTGAGACTTCTGTTGAACTTTAATGTGTGTGTTGACGATGGTGCTTATTTAATGGCTGTTGACAATGTACGTAACACTTGACAGTAACTCAGACAGTTTTTGATAGATCAAAGCAGTCTTCTGTTGATAACAGCTGACTGTAATGCTTGATGATTATTGACCATGACTGGTGGTTGTTGACAGACGTTCACAACACCAGACGATATTACTTGATGACTGTTAACGATGATGCTGGTGGCTGTTGACAGCGTTTACAGTGCCTGACACTGGTGACAGTGATGCTTGATGACTGTTGACGATGATGCTGGTGGCTGTTGACAGCGTTTACAGTGCCTGACACTGGTGACAGTGATGCTTGATGACTGTTGACGATGATGCTGGTGGTTGTTGACAGCGTTTACAGTGCCTGACACTGGTGACAGTGATGCTTTATGACTGTTGACAGTGAAGGTGGTGATTGTTGACAGTGTTCAACATTAACACCTGATGATGATGATGGTGGTTGATGACAGATGATCACAATGTATGATGATGATGCCTGATGACTGTCGACAGTGATGCTGGTGGTTACTGACAGCGTTCAACATTAACACCTGACGATGATGCTTGTTGTTGATGACTGTTGACAACGATGCCGGTGCTTGTTGACAGGACTCACTTGCAGCTGGAGGGCCTGGAGGACGCCGTGGTGCTGTCGGAGGACGACGCGGACGTGCTGAAGGACAAGCACGGCTGCCCGGCCTACGTCAGCCCCGAGATCCTGACGGCCACGGACGCCGGCTACTCAGGCAAGTCGGCGGATGTGTGGAGCCTGGGGGTGATGCTGTACACCATGCTGGTGGGCCGCTACCCCTTCCACGACTCGCAGCCCCTGGCGCTGTTCGGCAAGATCCGCCGGGGCCACTTCCACCTCCCCGAATGCCTCTCCCCCAAGGCCCGCTGCCTGATCCGCTGCCTCCTGCGCCGCGACCCCGCCGAGCGCATGTCCGCCAGGGACATCCTGTCCCACCCCTGGTTCCGTTCCGTCCCGTCCCTGCGCAGACCCGCCGACAGCCACCTCTCCAGGCTGCAGGTGGTGCCGGAGGTGGCTCTGCAGCAGCCCTCCTCCTCCTCCTCCTCCTCCTCCTCTTCTCCTCTGTCCCTGGACTGGTGGTAGCTGCCTTATGGGATTGTTTTCTTTTATATATAACTATAAGCGCTATTGACATCTCATTGGATGTCGTTTTTTTTTTTTTTTTTTCGTTTTTTTCCCCACTCATGTTCGTTGACTTTCTCCATTCTTATCACTTCTGCAAGGAAGCTCCTTTGCTCAGGAAAACACTGGCTGCAAAGCTGGAGTTTGTTCTCATTGATATGCAGTACATTATATTATAAATTATTATACAGAGTGGACATTGCAGCTGATCTTGGGCATGTCAGTTGATTCTACTTGATACTAACAACTGTCGTCGCAAAACAGAGTGACGCTGGTCTGATCAGGTCTGTCACATGTCGGTGTGCAGAACTGGTCCACACCAGGCATAGAAAGGGAAGGTGCAGAGGTGTCGGCCATAGTACAGGTCTCCCTGGAAGCAGCGAACAGGTGTGGGGACGGTGATGGGACCTGCACAGAAAGGAACCACTGACTCCACAGAGGAGCAAAATGTGCCAAAATTTGTGTATGTATACATGCTGTTGAAAAAAAAAAAAAAAGACAACAGAAAAATACCCCCGGCATAGGCTTCAGTCACAGGAGAGGACACTGAAACCTGTGTCTTTGGAGCTAGCGGAGGGAACTTTCCAGAATGCAAGCATATATGAATTATAAACGTACGAAACATGTGAATGGGATCACCCATCAGTTGAGGATGAGAACAAACGCATTGTATGAAGAGTGGAAACGGTGGGGAGCTCGTTGATCATCAGGCAGCAAGGTGGCAACAGGTGGTGGAGGAGGAAGCAAGCGGATGAAAAAAAAAACCAACCCAAAACTGTCAGTGTTCCTGTCGATTGAAATAGCGTATTCCTTGACAGTGCTGGGTGAAAAAAGCGGTGAGGTGGTAGACAGGATCCTGTTTTCCTGACCTTGTCCTGTCTGGTGTGACGTGCCTTCACTGAGAACGACCAAGGTTCAGGGAGTTCAGGGTTCAGCTTTCAGGGGTTCAGACAATGTATGGAGCACAATATCAAAAAGTTCCAGAGCCTGAGGGCTTAGCAGAGACCAGACTGGCTAAAAGGAAGGCAGAAGATTACTGTGCAAACTCCACTGCCAGATGTGTTCAAACCAGCAAAATCACGCTGTTCACGTAGTCAGCGCCAGGGAGACAGTGTCACCAGTTCCACATTGTGTAAAAAGACTGAAGCCCTTGAGGTCCTGTTTATGGTCAGTCGTATGCAAGTATGATTCCCAGCGAGTGCATGGGCGAGTAGAAATACTACGACTGCTGTGCAAGACCGGTGTGGATGATGACAGTAGGGAGGAGAAAACAAATTCGCAAGATTCAGATTGTGCAAATGACATGATGCTAACAAGCGAGTGCGAATGGGTTGTGAAACTCAACATTGTCTGCCTCAAGTTTTTTTGTTTGTTTGTTTGTTTGTTTATTTTGTATTTTGCTCCAAAGACTAAATACTGAACTGTTGGACTGAAGAAGTTATGAGTGTATGTGTGTGTGTGTGTGTGTGTGACTAGATTGGGAGAGAAAAGAAAGGCAGTGTAGGGGGTGCGTTACAGCTGTTGTTGTTGTGTGGATGGTGCCAGTCCTTGGCTGTGTGGGAGTGACCAGAGTGTGAAGTTCAGCTGTTCTATTCATGGGAAGAGTGTGTGTGTCTGTGAATAGATGATGCCAATAAGGAAAGAGTACTTTGGGCAAGTGTGAGAAATCCAGTCAGAATGTGTACAGCGTAGGATGTGTGTGTGTGTGTGTGTGTGTTTATAAGTTATATAAATATCAGCATGGAAGGAAAATTAAGTGTGACAAGGCGAGGGCGAATGTCTGTAAGATAAGAAAAGCGAGTGTGTGCAATGATTTATGCCAGCAGGGAAAGATGCTGGGAAGTATGACAATATCCAGTGTGAATGTGTGTAACTTAATATGGGAAGTGTACATGTGTATGAAATATATATGTAATTTATTTTATCCCAGTGCCAGTAAGGAAAGACCTGGAAAAATCTGACAAGTCCTCTGTCCTGTGTAGATATGTTAAGTAGTGTATATATGTGTGTGTGTGTGTGTGATTTGTAAATTAGGCCAGCTTTGAACATGTGAGACGACCATTTCACAAGTGTGACAAGTCCAAAATTTGGGAGTGAGTCAGAATAGGAGAAAATGTGAACAGACTCTGACATGGGCGTTTGTGTCCAGTGTATTAACGTAGACATTTTATTGTAAATTTTCCATCCTGTAGTTTCTAAAAGCAGCAGACTTTATGACTCTTGCCAAACGCCGGCGACGCATTGTGCTCAAGAATCTCCAGGAATGGTGATTTGCACTGATTCTTTCACATCTTCTTCCTTTGTCACAAGTTTATCAATTAAAAAAGATAATCGAAGAGAGAAAAAAATACACAGTACACATCCAGTTCTCTCCCTTTTATTTTATTTTATTTCATCTTATTTTATTTTATTTTTTATTTTATTTTATTTTTTTACCTAACATTTTGAAGATGGTGCTTCATAGATTTGTACAGACACACTAACACAGACTGAGTGTTTGTTGGTCGCGCGTGGTGTATACGTAAGACTGAGACTGTTTCTTGGAGTTGATGAAGACTGAAACGGGTTGACTGATGTGTGGTTTTACAAGACGTGTGTTCACAACCACTGAGTTGACTGAAGGCTGGATTTTATATTGGATGTTGTTCGATGAATAAGAATTAATAAGACTGAATGTTGAATGTTTATAAGTTGAAACTGGTGAACTACATTTTAAAAAATTTTTTTTTTTATGTTGTAAATGAAACTGAATGTTGGATGAATTTCATTTGATTTTTTCTTGGAAAAGTTGATTGTGGAGTGAACTTTTTATTTATTTATTTTTTTGTTTTTTTTGTTTGAAGTTGACATCGGTATAAAAGAAGTTTAATGTTGAATGAATTTGACTGGATGTTCACATGGACTTGGTGGAGAAGTTGAGTGATGTATGAATTTGTTTAGATGTTTATTTATTCCATGCAGCAATAAAAAAAGATGTTTTGTCTGCTCATGAATCCATGTTTGTTGTGATGCTTGTGTAAAATGTGAATGAACGTGGGAAGTGAGTTTTTTTTTTTTTTCGTCTTTTTATATCAAAATATGATGAAAAATAGCCCTGTATATATACATATATATATTGATTGATTAATTGATCAATATGGATACCTATATAGCGCCTATCCTCAGTCGGAGACCAAGCTCGAAGCACTTAACAAACGCGGGGTCATTTACACAACAGGCTTCCTACATGGGTAGAGCCGTCTGACGGCTGCCACTGGGCATTCATCATTCGTTTCCTGTGTCATTTAATCAGATTTCAGGCACGCAGGCATACACTCTCAGACAGACATGTAACATTTTACGTGTGTGACCCTGCCATGATATAGGCAGCCATTTTAGGGCGTGCGCATGCTGGGTGTGTTCTTGTTTCCATAAGCCACCGAACGCTGACATGGATATATATTGTATACACATGCATGAACAAACATATTCAGCTCGCACATACAGGTGTGTGCATGTGCAAAGATTCTCTCTCTCTCTCTGACTGCAGCAAAGGAAAAGTAGGATTGACCCCAGACCTATTTTAATCATCTTCTAAAGTCTTTCACAAACACGCACACACACACACACACACACAGAAGGACTTTAACAAACACTCACACACACACAAGCACACACATACACACACACACACACTCACAATAATGTCCTCAAATTTCTCTTTTCTCCAACACAGCCGATGGCAGCTTTGAAACCGTAGTCTGTAGCAAGTTATTGTCCTTCATTAATTGAGCAGTTGATCTTATCTAAAAATTTGGTGCAAGTCAAAAGTGAACGGTCGCTGTAACTAATTTTTAGTGAGGCTGGTTTAAGAAGTAGGAATTTGCACAATGGTCAACCACAAAGAGGAAGGATTTTTTTCTGTTTGTGTTTTTTTAATTTCTAGTACGAATGGGGGGATGTGTGTGTGTGTCACTGTGTGTGTGTGTGCGTGTGTGTGTGTGAGGGGTGGAGCGAGGCTGGGGTGGCGGGATATTTAAACTCTTGACACACCCATTAAACCAGCACCTCCAGAAACAATGTAGACAACGTGTCTCGTTATCGACAAAACGGTTGGGTTAGAAATCATTAATTAACAAAAACAAGACAAAACTATTCATTGAAATAGTTGAAGCATTTCCACAAGTGTGCATGCAAAATTACGAGCAAAATGACATACAACAATGAATTTAATTTCTGCAACGACCGAAGTCGTTTCGTGGTTGAATTTAAAGGAACGCGCGCGCGCACACACACGTTCACACGCACACACACGCGCGCGCGCGCACACACACACATACACATACACACAAACACACACACACACACAACCGCATTACATACTGAAAAGAGAAGGTGGCATTTGACAATATGTCTGCATATACATTTCTTTTGGATCACTGCGAATTCCGGACCTCTGGAATCAAGACTTTGAAAGCTAGTTAGCCTCCTGGAAAAACAAAGCCAATAATTAGTAAAACGAACTTCTCTGACTTTACATTCTGACCGCCCTGCATCACTTTCTCAAACAAAAACGTGGACCTCCGCTGCATTGTTAATCGTTATCCTCACCCTCCATTCTCACAGAAAACAACAACGAAATAAAAACAAACAAAGAAACTTCTTCTTTTGCGTTCGTGGGCTGCAACTCCCACGTGTATGACCGTTTTTAACCCGCTATGTAGGCAGCCATACTCCGCTTTCGGGGGTGCGCATGCTGGGTATGTTCTTGTTTCCATAACCTACCGAACGCTGACATGGATTACAGGATCTTTAACGTGCGTATTTGATCTTCTGCTTGCGTATACACATGAAGTGGGTTCAGGCACTAGCAGGTCTGCACATATGATGACCTGGGAGATCGTAAAAATCTCCACCCTTTACCCACCAAGCGCCGTCACCGTGATTCGAACCCGGGACCCTCAGATCGAAAGTCCAACGCTTTAACGATTCGGCTATGGCGCCCGTCACAACACAACACAACACAACACAACACGTGCACAACATACATGATTCTCCTGTGGGCTGTACTCACTGTTTTGCCCAGGTTGTAAAGCTGTTATTTTTTTTTTTAAACCACTCTGAAGTTCTGCTGCTGAGAAATGATAGATTCTATAATTCATACAAAGCTTAGTTTAAAACAAAATAATGATTCAGGCAAAACAGCAAGTATTCATTCACACATTTGTTCCATGTGATATTATTATAAAGCTTAGTTTATGGGAAAATTATAATATAGGTTTTAGAACAGTAACTTGAGTAAGCATTCTTTCACACGTTGATTCCATGTAATGTTAAAATGCCTAGTTTACGTGAAGATAATACTATAGGCAGTACAATAAGTATTCTTTCTTGCTTTGGTTCCACGTGATATTATAAAGATTAGTTTACAGAAAAATGATGCAACAGGTTTTAGAACAGTAAATATTCTCTCACATGTTGACCCCATGCAAAGTTATAATGTGTAGTTAACATGGAAATGATGATACAGGTAGAACACTGAGAATTCTTTCACACATTGAATCCGTGTGGCATTATAATGCCTCGTTTACATGGAAATAATGATATAGGCAGAACGGTTATATTCATTCACACTTTGAATCCACATAATATCATGATGCTTAGGTATCGTTTCCTTTGTGTGTGCGCGTGTGCCTGCGTGTGCAGATCAAATCAACTTCAACATCACAGACCAGCTGGTGCATGTAAAAGATAATGATACAGGCAGAACAATAAGTATTCATTCACACAATGATTCTGCGTAATATCATACTGCTTAGTTATCACAGTTATTAGTCCCCTTTTTTGTGTGTGTGTACATGTGTGTGTGTGTGTGTGTTGTGTGTGTGTTGTGTGTGTGTGCATGCGGTGTGTTCGCCCGCGCGTATGGATCAACTTCAACATCATGGACCAGCCGGTGCATGTAAAAGATAATGATGTAGGCAGAACGAAATAAGTATTCATTCACACACTGATTCCACAGAATACCATGATGCTTAGTTATCGTTTTCTTTGTGTGTGTGTGCATGTGTGTGTGTGTGTGTATGTGTGTGCATGTGTGTGTGCGTGTGTGTTTGTGTGTGTGCATGTGCATGCGTGTGCAGATCAACTTCAACATCACGGACCAGCCGGCGCACAAGGGCGAGGAGATCCTGACCCCGCTCAACGCCTCCGTCATCCCCTGCTCGCGGGGCCTGACCAACGACACGGCGCCCTGCTCCTGCCAGGACTGCCGTGACACCTGCCCCCCGCTGCCACCCGTGCCCCCGCCTCCTGCCCCCTGCACCATCCTGCACGTGGACTGCTATGCCTTCGTGGCCGCCTGCATCTACATCGTCTTCCTGCTGGTGTTTGGCATCTACTCCATCTGCTACAACATCATGGTGCAGGTGTGTGCAGGGGTGTGTGTGTGTGTGTGTGTGTGTGTGTGTGTGTGTGTGTGTGTGTGTGTGTGTGTGTGTGAGAGTGTGTGTGTGAGAGGGGGCGCAGGGGCGGGGCAGGATGCGTTTGCATGCCTGTGTTTAGGCTTTAAAAAATTTTTTTTGACATCTCCGTACCTCTTGCAGTTATCCAGACGGCATCAGCAAGAAATGGTGTTTGTACTTCCACGAGCCCCGATGCTGCAAATACGCGAGAAGGTGCCCACGCAGTGAGTTTCAGTTTCACTTTCTCAAGGAGGCGTCACTGCGTTCGGACAAATCCATACACGCTACACCACATCTGTTGAGCAAATGCCTGACCAGCAGCATAACCCAACGCGCTTAGTCAGGCCTTGAGTGCATGCTTACATATTTGTGTACCTATGAAAGTGGATTTCATTTTTACGTAATTTCGCCAGAGGACAACACTCTCGTTGCCATGGGTTCTTTTTCAGTGCGCCAAGTGCGTGCTGCACACGGGACCTCGGTTTATCGTCTCATCCGAAAGACTAGACGCTCAGTTTGATTTTCCAGTCAAACTTAGGAGAAAGGGCGAGAGCGGGATTCGAACCCACACCCTCACGGACTCTGTGTATTGGCAGCTGAGCGTCTTAACCATTCTGCCACCTTCCTCCCACGCAGTGAAGAAAGTGAGAAAGGTTCCCGGCAGACACTAGGCCAGTCAGAATGTTGTGTGACACCCTTTCGTCTCTGGATTGCCGTGATTCAGATGTCCCCTCTGGATTGCCGTGATTCAGATGTCCCCTCTGGATTGCGGTGATTCAGATGCCCCCTCTGGTTTGCCGTGATTCAGATGTCCCCTCTGGATTGCCGTGATTCAGATGTCCCCTCTGGATTGCCGTGATTCAGATGCCCCCCTCTGGACTGCCGTGATTCAGATGTCCCCCTCTGAATTGCCGTGATTCAGATGTCCCCCTCTGGACTGCCGTGATTCAGATGTCCCCCTCTGGACTGCCGTGATTCAGATGTCCCCTCTGGATTGCCGTGATTCAGATGTCCCCTCTGGATTGCCGTGATTCAGATGTCCCCTCTGGATTGCCGTGATTCAGATGTCCCCTCTGGTTTGCCGTGATTCAGATGTCCCCTCTGGATTGCCGTGATTCAGATGTCCCCTCTTGATTGCCGTGATTCAGATGTCCCCCTCTGGACTGCCGTGATTCAGATGTCCCCTCTGGATTGCCGTGATTCAGATGCCCCCTCTGGATTGCGGTGATTCAGATGTCCCCTCTGGATTGCGGTGATTCAGATGCCCCCTCTTGATTGCCGTGATTCAGATGTCCCCTCTGAATTGCCGTGATTCAGATGTCCCCTCTGGATTGCCGTGATTCAGATGTCCCCTCTGGATTGCCGTGATTCAGATGTCCCCCTCTGGACTGCCGTGATTCAGATGTCCCCTCTGGATTGCCGTGATTCAGATGCCCCCTCTGGATTGCCGTGATTCAGATGTCCCCTCTGGTTTGCCGTGATTCAGATGTCCCCTCTGGATTGCGGTGATTCAGATGTCCCCTCTGGTTTGCCGTGATTCAGATGCCCCCCTCTGGACTGCCGTGATTCAGATGTCCCCCTCTGAATTGCCGTGATTCAGATGTCCCCCTCTGGACTGCCGTGATTCAGATGTCCCCCTCTGGACTGCCGTGATTCAGATGTCCCCTCTGGACTGCCGTGATTCAGATGCCCCCTCTGGATTGCCGTGATTCAGATGTCCCCTCTGGATTGCCGTGATTCAGATGTCCCCTCTGGTTTGCCGTGATTCAGATGTCCCCTCTGGATTGCCGTGATTCAGATGTCCCCTCTTGATTGCCGTGATTCAGATGTCCCCCTCTGGACTGCCGTGATTCAGATGTCCCCTCTGGATTGCCGTGATTCAGATGCCCCCTCTGGATTGCGGTGATTCAGATGTCCCCTCTGGATTGCGGTGATTCAGATGCCCCCTCTTGATTGCCGTGATTCAGATGTCCCCTCTGAATTGCCGTGATTCAGATGTCCCCTCTGGATTGCCGTGATTCAGATGTCCCCTCTGGATTGCCGTGATTCAGATGTCCCCCTCTGGATTGCGGTGATTCAGATGTCCCCTCTGGATTGCGGTGATTCAGATGTCCCCTCTGAATTGCCGTGATTCAGATGCCCCCTCTGGATTGCCGTGATTCAGATGTCCCCTCTTGATTGCCGTGATTCAGATGTCCCCCTCTGGACTGCCGTGATTCAGATGTCCCCTCTGGATTGCCGTGATTCAGATGTCCCCCTCTGGACTGCCGTGATTCAGATGTCCCCCTCTGGACTGCCGTGATTCAGATGTCCCCTCTGGACTGCCGTGATTCAGATGTCCCCTCTGGATTGCCGTGCTGGAATGATGCTGCAGACCTGTGACAGCGTGCATAGCACTGTTTATTTCAGAACATTACTGTCACTGAGAACAGCCACTGGGTCCTGCACACACGGAGGTATAGGTCAGCATCAGCGCGGCAGCAGTCGGTCACATGTACTTTACCGCGCTAAACACTTTCTGGCGAACTGCATTCCGCGCTTGCGTAACCTCCCTGACACGCACGCTCTCGCCTTGCGACTCTTTATAAGGCGCACTCTCACTCCGGCCAGAAGTGTGAATGATAATTATCAACAAGAGAGGCAAGGCCTTCAAGACTCACTTGTGATAAATTAAGTCCCCTAGCATTACTTACAGAGTAATTTCCCTTTTTTACTATCTGCACCAAAACGTTTGCAAAATAAATAAAAATCCCATGCTTAGCAAAAGAAGTTCCTGTTTGAACAAAAAATGATAATAATGACTCCTCTTGTTGTTGTGTCAGAATAAGAGGTCAAAGTGCCAAGTTTAGAGAATACAAAAAATATGAATATAACAGTAAATGCACTTTGCATATAATTAGGCTTCTTTTTAAAATTTTTTTTGTGCCCATCCCAGAGGTGCAATATTGTTTTAAACAAGATGACTGGAAAGAGCTGAATTTTTCCTATTTTTATGCCTAATTTGGGCTCAACTGACAAAGTATTTGCAGAGAAAATGTCAATGTTAAAGTTTACCACAGACACACAGACACACGGACACACACACACACAGACACAGACACAGACACACACACACACACACACACACACACACACACACACACACACACACACACACACACACACACAGACAACCGAACACCGGTTTGTTTACACAAGTGAGTCAAAAATCAAAATCTGATTACGTTACCGCCCCCTACGGTGGTAATAGATAAGCTTACATAAATAAATAAATTAATTAATAAATACGCGCGCGCGCGCGCGCGCGCGCGCGCGCGCGCGTGTGTGTGTGTGTGTGTGTGTGTGTGTGTGTGTGTGTGTGTGTGTGTGTGTGTGTGTGACGAGGAGGTGGGGGTGCAGTGGGGAGGTGGGGAGGTGGGGTAGAGGATGAGGTATGTGAGTGTATGCATGCCTACACTGTGGGAGCAACAGGATATTGGAACGTATATATATATCTTTGTATATATGTGTGTGGGGTTGGGGATAGGAGATATGGGCGTGTGTGTGTGTGTGCTTGTACAAGTAAGTGCTCATCTATGTGTGTGTGTGTGTGTGTGTGTGTGTGTGTGTGTGTGCCGTGGAAGCTGCGATACGTAGACTAGAAATGAGTGTGTGGAGGAGGGGGGTAGAGGAGGTGCAGGGTAATGTGTGGTGTGTGTGTGTGTGTGTGTGTGTGTGTGTGTGTGTGTGTGTGTTGGAGCTCATATGCGTTTATATGTATTTGACTGTGCTTTCATATCTGTGAAACTGCATGTTTGGATAGGGCAAGGTAGATAGGTAACATTTCAAATCATCCCCACTCTCCACTCAGGCTTTTTCTACTTCTCCTTCTTCTGAAAATTATATTCGTCCTCTTCTTCTTCGTGGGCTGCAACTTCCACGTTCACTCGTATGTACACGGGTGGGGTATTACGTGCGTGTATGACCGGGTTTTTTTTTTACCCCGCCATGTAGGCAGCCATACTCCGTTTTCGGGGGTGTGCATGCTGGGTATGTTCTTGTTTCCATAAGCCACCGAACGCTGACATGGATCACAGGATCTTTAACGTGCGTATTTAATCTTGCGCTCGCGTTTTCGTCACACGAAGGGGGTTCAGGCACTAAACAGGTCTGCACGTATCTTGACCTCGGAGATCGGGAAAAAATCTCCACCCTTTACCCGGCTACCAGTTACCGAGATTCGAACCCGGGACCTTCAGACTGAAGGTCCAACGCTTTATTAACCATTCAGCTATTGCGCCCGTCCGTCGTAAATTTACATTCAAAAAGCTTTTCCAACCAAGTTGAGTCAGGCGTCAAAAAGTTCGCCGCTTGGATCATATGCCCCGTCGCCTGCAACGACCCGCAGCATGACGTTGTGACACAGCTGTTTTCACGGTTCAGCGGACGCAGTTGCGCCCACAAACGCCCCCCCCCCTCCCCCCTCCCCCCTCAAGCCCCTACCCCCATGGCCCCCTCCGGGCGACTCTACATCATGCTGGCGATTTCCTTGTTCAACACGTCACTGGCGTCCTGAATTGTTGGAAAATAACAACAACAACAACAACAACAACAACGACAACGACAAAACCAGCTGTCAGTTTGAGGAAAATGCATGGACTGGTGGTCCTGTTCAAAGCAGCAGTCTGTTGTTGAAACAGATCGACGGTGTTCAGTTACTGTATGCTAAATCCCACCCAAACGATTCGGACTCAAACAGGCGAAAGGTGCGTTTCATAAACAGGTGACAACAAATATAAACTGGGACCCAAAGCAGCAGCAGCAGCAACAACAACACAATAAGTTTATTTGTTTGGAAAAGAAAAGATATATATATATATAAGAGTGGTTGGTGTAGATTTTGCTGAAGGTGACAAAAGACGTATTTTATAAGTGGATTCCAAGACAACATCAACGCTGGCTTGTTTGCTTGCAGAGTGAAGTGACGTGACGGATATTATTATTATTATGGCTTTGAATCCCAAAACGGTGACTTTCTGTCTCATGTGGACAATGTTCGTCTTCATTATCGCCGTCATTTATTTTGATCTCTTGTCAAGATTTCACACTTTCTGGGCTGTCAATTTCGGTGAGTCCATATCCGAGGATGAAGAGAGAGAGAGAGAGAGAGAGAGAGAGAGAGAGAGAGAGAGAGAGAGAGAGAGAGAGAGATCCAAGGATGAAGAGAGAGGGAGAGAGGGAGAGAGAGAGACATATATATGTATATATATATATGTGTGTGTGTGAGTGTGTGTGTGCGCGTGTGTTTTTGTTTGTTTTTTTGTTTTGTTTGTGTGTGTGTGTGTGTGTGTGTGTGTGTGTGTGTGTGTGTGTGTGTGTGTGTGCGTGTTGGGATGACTGTAGTGAGTAGCAGAAAACGAAGAGCTACGAAGGACTGTACTACCAGTGAACTATAACATGAATTATAACAGTGAGTTAATCATCCATATGACAGTGAAAAGCATGCCTATCATAACAAATAACGTGGTCAGTCAAAGGTGGATACCAACTGGACGTGCGTACGTGCGTGCGTGTGTATGTGTGTGTGTGTGCGTGTGTGCGTGCGTGTGTGTGTATATGTGTGTGTGTGTATGTGTGTGTG